>NW_015173140.1:49430-60555 GCF_001447785.1 Gekko japonicus
TGGGGCCAGGGAGGGCCTTCGCGGGGCTTCTTTGCACTCCCGCTGGCCTTGCAGGTCCACTGCCGGGCCCCTCATGGGGCTCGGCAGTGGAGTGGCAAGGCCGGCGGCGGCAGCCGGGACCGTTGGGGGGGGTGTGTGTGGCCTTATGACACACTTCCGGTGATGTCAGGGGGTGTGGCCTTATGACACACTTTCGGTGATGTCAGGGGGTGTGGCATATGCTAATGAGTTATGCTAATGAGTTCCCCTAGCTCTTTTTCTACGAAACGACCCCTGATCCAAAGTAAGGAAAGCAATCCCAAATGCTTTCATTTACTTAAAATTATTTGGCAGAGAATTCGACACTTCAATGATGGTCTGGGCCTGGCACCCGTGCCATAGGTTCGCCACCACTGACCTAGGTCATGGTCGAAAAAAAGGTTTCTGGCATGGCTATTTGTGGGGCAGGGCTTTTAATTAAGGAGGCAGGGCCCGTAAATGCCCCACTGTGGCTATGGGCTTGGCTAGAATTTACAAACCCACCGATCCCTGTAAGACACATGAAGCCAATGAGGAGCCCATCGTCGCCCTCTGTCTGTCAGGTACTCCAGCATTTAGCAAGGAGAGTCCTCATTTTCTGACGCCGTCCTGGGGCAGCCAGACTCCAGGGAGGAGGTTATATAGTCATACCTCCTTTAGTACTAATCCCACATTTGGGGGGGAGGTGAGGACTGGAGCTTCAAAATGGTTATTCCTGGATGCCTGAATTGGCACTCTGCATGTGCACAAAGGTATATTATCAAGTTGTACACAGGCAAGTTGTAGCAAAGGGAACTTGCAATTAATGGTTCAAAACAGACCGAGTGAAACTGGATATTCATTTCTCTGTGCCCAGTCCCGCCTCCCGCATCCCCGTCTACTTCGGAGGCGATTTCCCCACTGAGAGCCAGTTTGGTGTCATGGTTAGGAGCACGGACTCCCATCTGGGAGAACCAGGTTTGATTCCCCACGCCTCCACATGCAGCTGCTGGTGTGACCTTGAGTCTGTCACAAGTTCATTCAGAGCTGTTCTCTCAAGGGCAGTCCTCGAAAGAGCTCTCTCAGGCCCACCTACCTCACAGGGTGCCTGTTGTAGGGAGGGGAAGGGAAAGGGATTGTAAACTGCTCCAAGACTCCTTCAGGTAGTGAAGGACTGGGTATAAATCCAACCTCCTCCTCCTCCTCCTCCTCTTCTTCTTCCTGTGAACTAAGGAAGCAACCACAAAACTGTATCAATTTCATTCTGATGTATAAATTTCATTCTGATGTTCTGCCTCCTATTCTGCCCACTTGTCACTGCAAACATTTTAGAGAAGAGGAACTGACCAGAAAAAGCAAAGGACCATGGGGCAGAGTAGATGAGATTATAGGACAGAATAGATGAGATTGCATGTGGTCAGGAAGGTGGTCAAGACGGCTCTTCTACCACAGCCTTGCAGTCCTCCCTACCTCTTTCCTTCCTTCCCAACACAACCAAACAAAAATGGCTAGCACATATCCCCCTGTATCTCTGCAATGAAAATGGTTTCAAAAATGGTAGCTGAGGATTCAGAGAGGGGTGCCTGTATATTTCTTTTTTTTTAAGCCCCCCCAAGGGGGAAATTTTTTTATTTGCATTTCTATAAAACTACAACAGAAATTGGGGAGGGAAAATCTACAATCTATAGGAAAAAGTAAAGAAAAACTAACTAAAAACCCAAGAATGGAGGTTATACAATGCTTAAAACATAGTTATTACTCTTATACATTTGCTTATTACTCTTATACATTTGCTGCCTGTATATTTCTAGGGGGACATTGTCCCCATATGCCACATGTAGCTAAGAGCCTGTATTCAGAGAGGTGGCCTGTATATTTCTAGGGGGGGCATTGCCCCCATATGCCACCTGTAACTAAGGGCTTGTATTCATATACATACACGTTTCAGGTCTCAGGCCTGGGAATTCATTAGTATCCCTTGTCCAGTTTTCACATTATCCTGAATCTTGCTTGACCCTTCAAAGGCCACATAGAGAGCATCCTTCTCATAGGCCTCTTCTTCCTGTTAAAAGAAGACCCCAAAATATCTTCACTTTAGACCTTTAAAGCCCGTTCCAGCGTTGTCTCCATGGAGTCCGCTCTCGAAGCTGCCGCACTCCTGATTTATGGCCGCTCAAAAGGAAATAGTTTCTGCAGATAAAAGGGCAAATGAATGCACGGCAAGCCAATTAAGCCACAATTAATGATTCAAAAGCCGAAGTGAACTGGCGATATGAGCATGGGCTTTTTTCTGGAGAGAATAGGAACGGTCCGCAGCTGGGTTCATCATTAACCATGGGAGACTGGAAAGGCCAAAGGCACATGCTCAGTGATTTCATCGGAGTCAGTAAGGACAGAATTAGGGCTGAATAGGGTGGAGTTTCTTTCAAGGGGGTGAGCTCAGACATTTTTGAAAGGTCTTCATGTTGAAAACACTGTTTTAAACATGTGGTAAAGAGGAATTACAGGCCACAGTGGCTCAGAGGTTGAGACGCTGAAGCCACGGACAGGAAAGTTGGTAGTTCAGCAGTTCGAGACCTGAGTGCCGCGTGACAGAGTGAGCTCCCATCTCTGGCCCCAGCTCCTGCCAACCTAGCAGTTCGAAAGCAAGAAATTGCAAGTAGATAAACCACTTTGGTGGGAAGGTAACAGCATTCTGTGCAGCTCGGTGCTTAGTCATGCCAGCCACTTGACCGCGGAGAAGTCTTTGGACAGTGCTGGCTCTTCAGCTTGGAAACGGAGATGAACTTCCAAGCAAGGGAAGCCTTTACCTTTAAAGAGGAACTACATCCTCTGTTCCTGCACACAGACCTGTTGAGTTGAGAGCAGTTTCCAGGTGGTATCTAGTTCAGGGTTGCTACCCTCCAGATGGTATCCTGTCCTTCCTCCAGGTAGCTTCAAGACATCCTCCATAAAGGCATCCCACGTTTTATTTTATTTATTTATAAATTCAATTTATAGCCCGCCCTCCCCCCAAGCGGGGCGGCTTACAATCAGGCATAAGCCAGCGCATAAAACATATTTAAAACCATTTAAAATCATTCTACAATATTACAGTATTAAGTGCTCGGATGTTCCAAATTAATCTTCTATAAAGATGATGTATTACTGCTGCTCTACCGACTCAGTGTCGTCTGTTCCGTGTGGTGCCGTTGTTCTTTCTTCCAGGGCTGGATCATGATGGTACAGTAGTGGCGGCTCCTACTCAAATGCCTGGCGGAAGAGCTCCGTCTTGCAGGCCCTGCGGAACTGTACTAGGTCCCGCAGGGCCCAGATCTCCTCCGGGAGCTCGTTCCACCAGGTAGGAGCCGCCACCGAAAAAGCCCTGGCCCTGGTAGCGGCCAGCCTGGCCTCCTTCGGTTTTGGCTCACTGCATCTCGCCAAGGCGCAGAGATGGAGCTTGGCTCTTTCAGTCTGTGATCCTGCAGGCCAGGAATTCTTCTCGGTATGCACTGCAAAGTCTATTTTAATCACTTTTACATTAAAAAAAAAAACTATGCCAGTGACTTGCCCTCATACTGAGAGCTGGTGAACTGCCACATGATTAATCAGATTGGTGGCCTATCTAGCGAGGTTTGCCAAATTCCAGCTGGCACCTGAAGATTTCCCAGGTTGGTGTAGTGGTTAAGTGCACGGACGCTAATCTGGAAGAACCGGGTTTGATTCCCCATTCCGCCACATGCAGCTGCTGGATGACCTTGGGCAAGCCATAGTTCTGGCACAGCTGTTCTTGGAAAAGAGCCATTTCTGTCAGAGCTCTCTCAGCCCCACCTCCCTCACAGGGTGGGGAGGGGAAGTGATAGGAGTTTGTAAACTGTTCTGAGACTCCGAATGAAGGGCAGCTCCCGCAGGAAATGACCCCTGGTTTTGCCTTTATTTTGTTGTTTCACAGCGACTTAGGAAGAACACTTAAGAAACAAGGGAGTTATACCTGGACCTTGTATCGCTTTTACCGACTACTATTTATGTATCTCTCCACATTGTTGTTGTTTTTTCCCTGCTTACTGTGATTGTTATGTCTGTGTGCACTATTTGGTCTGTTGGCAACTGGACTCTCGTTGCCTTGTGTGATACTTATGTGTATTTACTATAGCGGTGTACTGTTCATAATATAGTTTCTGTTGTTAAACTCACACTGCATACTTGCATATTAGTGGGGAGTCTTTGGAAGGCAGCCCACTTTCAGAGTTTTATATAATTGGTTGCAGTAACTCTCTTACTCCGTTGTCCTTTGTTGTTTATGCAGTCACACCCAGAAGCAGAAGGTCGCCACATTCCCACGCGCCTGCAAGCAACGATGCACATTTTAAAGTGCATGCGCAACTCATAACTGCACTGACAACACAGATCAGCTCCCTTGGGGGAAATCTCATTTTTGGGTCAAAGATCCCTTTTGTGTCAGTACACAAGAGGGAGGGAGGGGGGGGGAGGGGAGGGGAGGGGAAGGTGTTGCCTGCCTCTCCTTGTGTGTTTCCATTGGCCTCCTTTGCTGTTGTAGGGACTTGTATATATGTGTTGTGTGTGTGTGTATGTATATGTATATGAAGAAAATAAAAGCCACACCAGCCACAGGAGATAAATAAGAGTAAAAAAATAAGCCCAAGGTGCAAAATCTGGTAAAATTGTATTTTATTACTCAGTAAAAATTCCTTATGTGATTTTTAATGAAGGAAGGAAGGAAGGAAGGAAGGTTGGTTAAAATTAGCTAAGAAAGGATGGATGGATGGATGGAGAGCATGTAAGAGAAAACCACTCTTGGATGTCTACAGTAGAATTATCTTCTGAAGCTTTTGCCGCCTATCACAGATTAGTTATATTTACTTGGAAGGGGAGAGGGAGAATAGCACATGCTCTGCACTTGCTTAAAGGCACTCTTTGTTATGAATGCATACATTCCTCTGGTGGTGAAAAGTGCCATCGAGTCACAGTTGACTTATGGCAACTCCACAGGGTTTCAAAGGCAAGAGACATCAGAGGTGATCGCCTACCTCTGCGTCGCGACCCCAGATCTAGCACCGAATTAAATGGAAGGTCTCAGTTGAGCAACATGGATGATTTTCCCTGAGCACATTCCAACTTTTCATATTTTTTTCTCATAAAGCTACTGGTAGCTCTTCTTGGCATAAACAGTTAAAATGATCCTGTAGTCTTGCAATAATATCGTGTTTTTTTCCCCTACCGAAGTGCCCTCGTTTCCCACCATAAAGCTAAAACCAAACAAACAGGAGTCCTTTTGTTGAAAGACTTGGCGGCACTTTCCCCCAAGTTCCCGCTGACTTTCCTTCTTGGAGCTCTTCAAGCTGTTTATTTAACATCATCGCCTTTCATCCCGCTGCTGATTTTGATGGCTGGACACCGTGAGAGTTTCTCGGTGTTCCCAAATAGCAGAGATTTATTCTGTCATTTCTTTCGTCTTTGGTTACCAGACACATCCCTGGTCCCGGACGGGGTTTCCATCGCATTAAAAATCTGCTTTGCTACCCAAAATCATTGTGGTTACAACCTTCCCCGCAGACAAATCATTCTTCTGCTTCTTATGCATGAAACAACATCAACTCCACTGTTTTCTCTCCGTTAAATCTTTTTACTTCTACCAGCACTAATGAGGTTGCCAGGTCCGACTCAGAAAATATCTGGGGACTTTCGGTCGAGCCAGGAGCCTATGAGGGTGGAGCCAGGAGCCAGGATAATTGAACTCCAAAGGGAATTCTGGCTGTCATATTTAAAGGGACTGTGTTCCTTTTAAATGTCTTCCCTCCATTAGAAATATTGGAGGATGTGGACACCTTATTTTGGGGCTTGTAGAATTGGACTCCCTAATCCAATCTTTTTTAAACTTGGGGTTTTTGTTCAGGAGATGCACCTACAGCTATGCTGAAAATTCAGTGCCTCTAACTCAAAAAACAGCTTCCCCAGAGCCCCAGATATACACACAGATCAATTCTCCATTACACCCTATGGGGACCGGTCTCCAAAGGGTATAATGGAGCACCCAGCGGACATTCGCCCCACCACTTTCTGATAACCCTGAAGCGAGGGGAGAGCCTCACCAGGGGATCCCCTGCCCCCAACTGGGGATTGGCAACCCTATCTCCCCCCTCTTTTTTTGTTGTGAAGTCACAGCTGACTTATGGCAACCTTGAATGGCTTTCAAGACATTTGCCATTGCCGGCTACTGCGTCACAACCCTGGACTTCCTTGGTGGTCGCCCTTCCAAGTAATAACCAGGGCTGACCCTATTTATCTTCCAAGATCTGATAAGATCAAGCTAACCTGGGCTCTCCAGGTGAGGGCCCTCTCACTATATCCGTTGTCAATACCATATTTCTGAGACAGAATAAACTAGCTATGTCAGATAACCTTTTAAAAATAATCTATATTTTACCTGAGAATCTAATACAGAGGCATGATAACCTTCTACGGGTCTAGTCACACACGCCAAATAAAACGGGGTGTGTGTGGCTATTTCCTTTGGAGGAATTTGACCCACAGTTGCGAGATCACACCTCCCTTTGAAGCTGTGGGTGCAGCCCATCAGTGTGTGATCAGATGCAACTGTTGGTGAGTAGGGGGGGGTTTCTGCTGTTTGTTTCCCATGCGCTTAGATTAGAAATCGATCAACCGCACCTCCGCACTGAGGGCTCCCTATGAAGTTTGCGATGATGCGCATACTGCAAAGGGGGGAACAAAACAACAGCACAGGGTCACGATGGCCTGATCAGACCATCCCGACAGCATGAGAGCATACTAGAGTGATCAGACTATGGATGTGCATTCAGTTCATCCAAACCGAATTCACCCCCGAAAAATGGCCATTCGCCCCATTGCGGGCAGCAGTGAGCTGAATCAGATTCTCTGATCTGATTCAACCTGCTGCCGAAAGCAGCCGCCAAAATTAAGCAGTGGCCCAAAAAGGGGCACCCAGCCCAAGGGAAAGCACGGAGAGGCATTTAAATCCCTCCCCGCACCCTCTCCGGTCTTTCCTAGCTCGCTCGCTAGGAAAGAAGGGGGGCCCTGGAAGCCTTCTCCAGCTCCCTCCCCTTCCTTTCAATGAAGGGAGCATGCCACCTCTGAGGCATGACTTGGGGAGATTTAATCTTTAAACAGAGGCGGCATGCTCCCTTCATTGCAGGGAGCATGCCTTCCCTTGGCTTGCCCAGGCGCCCCTGGCCAAATCAGATTTGGCTGGCTGAATGAGCCCCGAATCATCTTAAATTGCCGAGAGTGGCATTCAGAGGTCATTCGTCCAGCCAAACCGAATTGGGCCGAATTATTATTATTTTGCACACCCCTAGATCAGACAGGGGAAACTCTGTCCATGGCCCATTGCTACCCGTTTACTACTGGATTTTCCTCGGTGTCTTTTAACTCCACTTCAGCAGCAGAGCAGAACAGGTTGCCAATGGCTGCAGGACGCTTCCCAGATGTTGTTGTCTGATCGCGCCCTTTAAATCCACCTGGCATTCACGCCTCTGTCGAGTCTAATTGTGCGTAGGATCACAGCCTACGTTTCCCATACAAAGACAAGGGGAAAGAGCCCACAAGGGATTTGCTTGCAGAGTTCAGCCCTGCTGCACAGACCGGGCGTCCCGCTTGTTAGTAGCTTTGGAAAATGTCAGCTGCTGGGACAGAATTGATGGACAGGCATGTCAGAAGCTGCAAACAGGCCAGAAAATAAGCCTTGCTGCTGTTGGTTGCTGCGATGGCTCAGAGTTGCCAGATCGAAGTTGGGAAATTCCTAGAGGTTTGGGAGGTGGAGCCTGCAGAGGGGAGGGACCTCAGCAGGATGCCATGCCATAGAGTCCACCCTCCACAGCAGCCATTTTCTCCTGGGGAACTGATCTCTGTAGCCCAGAGATCAGATGTAATTCTGGGAGATCTCCAGCCTAGGGTTGCCAGGTCCTAGGGTTGCCAATCCCCAGTTGGGGGCAGGGGATCCCTCAGTTTGGAGCTCCTTCCCTGCTTCACGGCTATCAGAAAGCTGGGGGAGGGAATAGCTGCTGGGCACTCCATTATAGCCTATAGAGACCAGACCCCATAGGGTATAATGGGGAATCGATCCATGAGTATCTGGGGCTCTGGAGAGGCTGTTTGGGGGTTTTTTTGGGGGGGTTGGAGGCACCAAATTTTCAGCATAGCTGCTGGCGCCCCTTCTCAAAAAAACTCCTAAGTTTCAAAAAGATTGGACGAGGGGGTCCAATTCTCTGAACCCCAAAAGAAGGTGCCCCCATCCATCTATGAGCTCCAAAAGAAGGTGCCAGTTTGGTGTAGTGTTTGAGTGCATGGGCTCTAATCTGGGCGAGCCAGGCTTGATTCCCCACTCCTCCACTTGCACCTGCCAGATGACCCTGGGCAAGCCATAGTTCTGTCAGAGCTGTTCTCTCAAGGACAGTTCTGAAACTCCAAGTGAAGGGCAGGGTATAAATTCAGTCTCCTCCTCCTCCTCCTCTTCTTCTATTATTTCCAACAGAGGGAAAGCACTGAAAAGGAACACGGTCCCTTTTAAATGCAACAGCAGCTCACCCAGAACGTGCTTCAGAGTTCCCTTTCCCAGACCCTCTCTCTCCTCTTCTGGAGGCTCCTGGTAAGTCCCCCACCTGCTTGTCAGTCTCACACCTGGCAACCCTACCAGGTAGGGTACAACGTCATACAGTCATAAAGCATCCCCTTTTCTCCAGGGGAACTGATCTCTGTAGCCTGGAGCTGAGCTGTAATTCCAGGGGATCTCCAGGTCCCACCTGGAGGCTGGCATCCCTACACCGGCAACCACCAGCAGACAGGAGTTGGTCTGCTGAACATGAAGAATGTAAAAGATGCTGGTTGTTAGTCCCGTTTCTTTCTCTCTTTGTATTCTCGTTTGTTGTTTCCTCTGTTTTTCCTCTCTTTGTATTCTCGTTTGTTTTTTCCTCTGTTTTTCCTCTCTTTGTATTCTCGTTTGTTTTTTTCCTCTGTTGGTGTTTTTTTGGGTTCTTTATGGGTTAGGATGTTTAAGGTAATGAATTAACATGGGTCCCATTGGGGTCATTATGGTTTCAAGTGAGGTAATAATTGGTCGTCGCAATATGGTTTAAAGTTAATTATTACAAAATTAGTTCTGATTGTGGATATATTTATATTTTGAAGAATCAGATCATGTTCAAACTTTTGGAAGACGGAGGAATTTCAATCTTTTGGCTTATAACTGGTCTAAAGAGAAAATATCTTTTACTTCAAATAATCATAATAGCTCTATAGACATGAAAATAACAAAGCTATCTATGATAGATTCAGTTTTGGGGATCAATAATTTTAATAACATATAAGTCTTAATATGAGAGCAACTGGAAAATACTTGAAATACGTGATTTGTAATATTTTTGGGTTAATACTATATTAGAGAAAATGTAAAGTTATTATACCTTGTTCAATCTTGGTGATTAATTTAAAAATGTTTATCTTTATTATTATTATTTCTTTTCTTGAAAATTAATAAATAGATTGTTTAAAAATAATTTTAAAAGGAATGTAAAAGATGCTTTGAACGATTCTATAATATTGTAATTGTAATTGGGCAGTTTTGGTGTTCCGCTTTGGAGGAAGCCGGCAGGGCCGTCGAGTGGATACACGAGTGGCAAGACGAGTTTTGCAAAGAGGAATTATAAATATCAATGCTTGGACCCTTCACTGTTTGAGAAATTGGACTTGGACTATTTCTGAACGTTATTTATGTATCTGGATGGTGTATTTTGTATTTTTGAGTTACTGAGTTGCATAGTATCAGGGGTCATTTCCTGCAGGAGTGCACAGGAGCGGAGCTCTGGCAGTAAAGAGCCCAGGGGGCGGGCACATGCAACAAGCCCCACCCTCTGCTCCCAGCAGCCCTCAGTCAGAGCAAGAAGCAGCCAGGTAAGATGCAGAGGGCCCCCCCCCGGCCCCCAGTCCAAAACAGTCCAGTGGCACCTTTAAGACCAGGTTTTACTCAGGTACAAGCTCTCCCTCCTCTGTGAGAGACAGATCTGCACGTTCCCCCCCCCCCAATAGCTAGCAATCCAAAACAGTCCAGTGGCGTCTGAGCAGTGGGTGTACTGCTCTTTTCTACTGCTACAGTCAGACTGTGGCTCAGTGGCAGAGCTTCTGCTTTGCATGCTGAAGGTCCCAGGTCCAATCCCTTGCATCTCCAGTGCAAAAGAACCAAGCAATGAGGGATGGGAAAGACCTCTGCTTGAGACCCTGGATAGCAGCTGCCAGTCTGAGGAGACAGTCCTAACTTTGATGGACCAAGGGTCTGATTCTCCTGGGATTACAACTGACCTCTGGACAACACAGATCAGTTCCCTTGGGGGAAATGGCTGTTTCGGAGGGTGGACTATATTGAATTATACCTCACTGAAGCTGTTACCCAAACCTGCCCTCCCCACACTCCGTCCCCAAGAAGAAGAAGAGGAGATTGGATTTATCCCCCGCCCTTCACTACCCAAAGGAGTCGCAGAGCGGCTGACAAACTCCTTTCCCTTCTCCTCCCCACGCCAGACACCCTGCGAGGTAAAAGAAGAAGAAGAGGAGATGGGATTTATCCCCCGCCCTTCACTACCCAAAGGAGTCGCAGAGCGGCTGACAAACTCCTTTCCCTTCTCCTCCCCACGCCAGACACCCTGCGAGGTAAAAGAAGAAGAAGAGGAGATGGGATTTATCCCCCGCCCTTCACTACCCAAAGGAGTCGCAGAGCGGCTGACAAACTCCTTTCCCTTCTCCTCCCCACGCCAGACACCCTGCGAGGTAAAAGAAGAAGAAGAGGAGATGGGATTTATCCCCCGCCCTTCACTACCCAAAGGAGTCGCAGAGCGGCTGACAAACTCCTTTCCCTTCTCCTCCCCACGCCAGACACCCTGCGAGGTAAAAGAAGAAGAAGAGGAGATGGGATTTATCCCCCGCCCTTCACTACCCAAAGGAGTCGCAGAGCGGCTGACAAACTCCTTTCACTTCCCCTCCCCACGACAGACACGCTGCCAGGTAGGTGCGGCTGAGAGAACTCTTGACAGAAACTGCTCTTTTTCAAGAACAGCTGTGCACTTCACTTAACCCTATTCCTTGGCTGGGCTGGCATATTGCC
>NW_015173140.1:60647-66532 GCF_001447785.1 Gekko japonicus
TTTCCCTTCCCCTCCCCACAACAGACACCCTGTGAGGTAGAAGAAGAAGAGATTGGATTTATACCCCGCCCTTCACTACCCAAAGGTGTCTCAGAGCGGCTGACAAACTCCTCTCTCTTCCCCTCCCCACAACGGTGGGGCTGAGAGAGCTCTGAGAGAACAGCTCCAACAGAACAATGGCTTGCCCAAGATCATCCAGCAACAGCACGTGGAAGAGTGCGGAATCCTGAAATAGGAGCTGTCAAACGGGAGGACAAAGAAACCCAGAGATCAAGAGGGTTTGGTTTTATCACCTTTGCCAATCCTGAGCATGCGTCAGATGCCATGAGAGCCATTAATGGAGAGTCTGTAGATGGGCGCCAGATCAGAGTTGACCACGCAGGGAAATCTTCACGGGGATCCAGAGGTGGCTATTTTGGTGAAAGGGGGCGAGGCCGTGGCTATTCCAGAGGTGGTGGCGACAGAAGCTATGGTGGTCGCTATGACAACAGAAGTGGTGGTTATGGTGGTTCCCGGGATTATGGCAGTCAGGGAGGCTATAGCGACCGCTACTCTTCAGGAGGCTCTTATAGAGACAACTATGACTGAGCTCACACCGAGTAAAAATCCTTCCTGAATCAAGATCGTCCTTCCAATGGCCGTATTTATAAAGATTTTTGGAGCTTCGCTGAATCTTTAGTTACCTACTTGTATCTTCCCCTATATAGCTTTTTTGTCACATGCAGCCCGAAAGCTTTCCTCTACAAGATGGCCTGTTTAGAGTTTGCTCAAGAGTTTCTTTTTTTCAAGAGTGGTTTTAAAGCATTTTTGAAATCTGGTTTTATTTGTCTTTGCCCGAAGTTTTCTTTTAAAAAAGAAAAAAAAAAGAAAAAGAAAAAAAAAAGAGTGTGGAATCAAACTTGGTTCTCTCAGATTAGAGTCTGCATACTTAACCACTACACCAGGCTGGCAGCCATTTTCTCCAGGGAAACAGATCTCTGTGGCCTGGAGACCAGTTGTAATCCCAGGATATCTCCAGCCACCCCTTGGTTGACTTGCATTTAGCCCAAGAGACCTCCTGCAGGTTTCTTTGGCGAGATGCAAAACTCCTCAGCAGCCCATTACAGCAGATCAATTCTTCTTTGCTTCTTGGGTGGGTTTAATTGCCTCCGTAAAACTAATTACATGTTATTTCAACAGGCTGAAAAGCCAGTTTACAGCACCATTGCCAAAGTGGGGACTTTGCAGCACGGGAATCCCAGTGTTCAATGAGCCAATCTGGTCCAAGCACTGCTAGGACCTTCCGCATAGGTTGCATTGACGGGAAGAAGTCAAGTGAGCTTAGCCTGCTGGCTTTTCCAAAGGAGAAAAGAAGGCGACGGCGTGAAGATGTACCCAAATTCAGCAAGTCTTAGAGAAGAATCCACCCACGTGGCTGCTGTACTTAGCTGCAGGGTCAGTCTTTAGAGCAGGGATCCCCAACCTGGTACCCGTGGGCAGCAGGGCACCCACCAGCACTTTTCTTGGCACCTGACGAACATCTGTAGAAAGTGAGGGGGACGGGGGGGCTTTTGTTGAGGAAGACTTCTGATTGGGCTCTGGGGATTTGATTGGCTGTGCACATTTTTAGAAACGTTGCTTTGGCAGCGGCTACCACCCCACTTTGGCCACCCAATGAGAAGGGAGCCCTCACTGGAGTAGACCCTGATGCTGGGAAAGATTGAAGGTCAAAGGGGAAGGGGACGGCAAAGGATGATATGGTTAGACAGTGTTATCGAGGCAACGGACATGAAATGAAGCAAACGCCAGAGGATGACGGAAGACAGGAGGGCCTGGTGAGATGTGGTCAATGGGGTCTCAAAGAGATGGCCTCGACTGTGTGACTGAACAACAACAAACCACCACAGCACAGGGATTTTCACGGTGTAACTGAAGGTTAGTTGTGGCAGCCATTTTGTGGCTGGCTTTGCCTCCTGTGGCAGCCATTTTATGGCATCCATTTTTGTGGTTGCCCCCATTACACTCTGTCCAAATCCCAAAGTCACCCACAGGCTCAAAAAGGTTGGGGACCCCTGCTTTAGAGGCACTGTTTATGGGTGGGTGCTTGGGTGGGTGCTTCCCCAGTGTTCCCTCTAAGCTGAGTTGGTGTGAGCTAGCTCACAGTTTTTTAGCCTCCAGCTCACAGTTTTTTGTCTTAGCTCAGGAAGGATGGCTCCAGAGCAGGCTAATTTATGCAGGAGCCCAATCGCTCGCTCACAGCTTTAATGCCAGTAGCTCACAAAGTAGAATGTCTGCTCACAAGATTCCACAGCTTAGAGGGAACGCCCCTGGGTGAAGATGCAAGAGGAGGTGAAGTGGGGAGACTGACCCTACAGCACCTACATATGAAGTCCCGCTGTGTCAACTGGATGGCAGCAACCAAGATGCAAATAGTGTGTTGCTCGTGGCCTCCTCCAGGAGAATAAAAACTCCCAGTGCCATTGGGTCTCCAACAGCCCCACGGCCAGACAGTCCTGCATTGGGGGCCCTCCAATGGGGAGTTGGCACACTCGGACCAGTTCTCAGTGGTGGAACTCAGGCACGTCCCCACTGGAGCTCTCAGAGGTCTTGTTGGCTGGCCCTGCAGTGGTTCCCCAAGGCCCTCTACCCAGGGTTCCACTCCTAGGCCCCTCTCGGGGAT
This sequence comes from Gekko japonicus, assembly GCF_001447785.1. Lineage (NCBI taxonomy): Eukaryota > Metazoa > Chordata > Lepidosauria > Squamata > Gekkonidae > Gekko > Gekko japonicus. Next base: position 63,307 of record NW_015173140.1, read on the forward strand.
GGTCTGGTTCCTCTGCTGCCAAGTTTCCCCACAGCTCCATAACCTCCTTCAGCCCCTGTGAGGGCTAGCGATAGTGGGGAAGTGGGGGGGGATTTGCTATAATATCCCCCAAAGCTGCCCTGACCTGGATCACCCAGGCAAACCCGATCTCGTCAGATCTCGGAAGCTAAGCAGGGTCGACTCTGGCAAGAACTTGGATGGGAGACCTCCTTGGAATACCAGCAGTCGGGAGGTGGGGGCAGGCTTTATTCAGCCGCCTCTCTGAATATCTTCCAGGTCCCCAGTAGGGGGTCAGTCATCAGAAGTTGCCATGACTTCCAGGTGCACACACACACACACACATTTTAAAAAATACTCCCCAAAAATCTCCCAAAGCTTAAGAAGCTTCGCATCTGTTTCTTCCTACTCAGTCGGGTACTCTGCTCCAACATTCTGCCAACATTCGTTTCTGTCGCCTTGTTCTGAGATGACCGTCTGCTACTGGAAATCTGTCTAGACGTCTCCTTCAATGTTGTTTTAGGAAGGGTCACGGAGAATGATAATTGTAAGAGACTGCATCCACACACTGGGTGCGTTCAGACGGGCCGTTTAGCCCTCTTTCGGCCCACCTCAGAAACGGATTTTATCTGCACGATCACACGGTCAACCTCTGCCTCCCGTCCCCAGCCGTCGCTTTCCGGCTCAAAATAGCTTTAACCCGGAGTGTTTTGTTACCAGGTCCCCAAGTGGTGTTTTCCTGATTCTCCGGTTCCAGCTGCATTTCCCCCCTGTGTGATTGCTCCTCCGGTGTCGAGCCACTTTCGGTTTAAACCCCCTCCTCGCTCGAAAGCTGCCCGAGGCTTCCGCTTTTTGCCCGCCATTTTTAAAAAAGCATTGGTGGTGTGCGCATTGGCGGAGGTCCGCCACAGGGTTATGAAATTAAACGGTGCCTAGTTTTAGCCTTTAGACGAGTTTGGGATCTCACAGAGCCCATTTTCGGCGGTAAACATTTAAAGGGAAGTGTTCCTTTAAAGTTTAAAGGGAAGTGTTACAGCAGTCGGGTTGAAGTAGCAATCACTGTTCTGCGCACGCGTGAAATTTTTAGTTCCACAGATGGTTGCCTGTGTGCATGCCCAAACTGAGAGAGAGAGAGAAAAAAACACAGTGCAGCGATCGGGAGCAAGGAGGTGAGTGTGATCGCGATTCTCCAGGTTAAAAAAGACCGCATCAACCAGTATTTAGGCCCATAATGGAAAAATGGACCCCTATACTAGAATTTTTAGCCTCAGAGGAATACTTACCTTCTTCATGGCAACACATGCAGAAATGGTTGTAAATGTTCTTGCACCTTGGTGATCAAAAATGGATTATATTAAACAAGCTCATTTTATACATGAACTATACTCACCTATAGTATTATAAACAGCAGAAACTGATAGATCTTCAGATAGCCTGACCGGTTATGCATAACAGTTATCTTTGTTTAAAAGATGGTTGTATTCTATTTGGATTTGAAAACATTTCATTCTGTAAAAGATTAATTACTTGTTTATTGTACTGGATTCACATGTTACTTGTTATTTGTCAAAAACAATAAAAATTGTAAATACAAAAAAAAAAAAAGACCGCATCAGGGCCGGAGCAATTTAAATGCTCCCAGCATGCCATCTGACCGCACCCACTGTTGCCTATCGAACTATTGTAGGGCTATAGCATGGATATTGCACTGTTGTGGTGCTATAGCGATCATTCACCTCCTGGATTGTCTTTTCCACACCACTGGGAATGACTGCTGTAGCACAAGAAGGTGGAATACCCAATGATGTGCAGATGCAGCTTTGCAGTTTTTAAGATTGATCTGGTTTTGTTACTGTCATGATCTGGGCTGTGCAACTAGAGGCCTAGCAGGCCCAAGGAGCCTGACTAGCAGTGGGAGGAGCCTGGCCTACAACTCCCAGAAGTCCCTGAGAGGTTTTGGCGCCAATTTTAGCCAATCACAGAGAAAGGGGACTTATAATAAAAGAGCTGGTACAGAAAAAGAGCTGTTCTTTCTTCCAAGAGAGCAGAGCTACCGGGAGAGGCCCTCACCCTGAGAGGAAGGGTGAGTAGACTCAGGCCCAAGTGAGACAGTGGACTAGGGACTGTGAGTCTAGTCACATTAGGGCATTTGGTTTCTTTTCCCTTCACCCACTTATCGTTATTGTTCTTGCACCTTGTTTGTTTCACATATTGGGCTGACCTCCTGTAAAAATAAACCTTTTTATTTGTTGTTTACTCTGCCTGGTCCTTAAGCCTATTATTCGGCCAAATAAGGGAGGTCTGAAGGTCTTGGGAGGGTGCTCTGGGCCTTCTCAAGGGTTCCTAAGACCAGAGTGGTGGCAGCGTCAGGTGACACCCCACCTGAGCCGTGACAGTTACATTTGGATTCTGCTTTTAGATATTTTTCTGCGCAGCATATTAACATTTCCCCCTTCATGCTCTAAAGGGGAGGGGCCCCCATACTCAAACGGAGGACTAATCCATTCCAAAGACAAACATCCTGTGCATAAGACTCCTCCCCCCCTTCAAATTAGGCTTTCAGCTTTAAAATGACTCAGCGATGCTGCAGAGTTGATTTCCCCGCAGGTATCTCCTAATGTTTCCCCGCTATTTTTAATGACACCTTTGCGGGCCGGAAGAAGGTCTGACGATTTTCTAACAGGGACACAACAGCAAATGAGTTTTTGTTTTACCTGCTGGTTTGGTCCCAATTAATTTCACCACGGGAGGTTGCGGCTTCTCCTTCCTCCCGTTTGACAGCTCCTATTTCAGGAATGCCTGTTAGCAAGACTCTCCGGCATGGCGAAGGCAACCAGATCCAGAGGGCTTGTAAAAATGCCGTGCTTCTAGCTAGAATGTCAACCGCACCTTCTAATGGAGTACAAGATCTCTCCTTCCATTTCCTTATGCAATCGTGATTACACAGACTCGGAATACATTTTATAGTCCGTTTCTCCACTTTCTGGAAAGGCCTTCTCTGCTTTTGGGAAATCCAGGGGGTAGGAAAAGAAGGCTTTGGGCTTGTGAGCATAAAGGGGGCAGCTGCCATCATCTGTGAAAAGGAAGAATTTTCCCCAAGACAGGGTGCAGAGAGAGAGAAAAGTAGACATTCCTGGGAAATGATTCCAGTTTCATGGATGCAATAGTCTGGTGTAGTGGTTAACTGCACGGACTCTAATCTGGGAGAACCGGGTTTGATTCCCCACTC
>NW_015173140.1:67887-103846 GCF_001447785.1 Gekko japonicus
AACCCCATCCCCTGCCTCTTGGGAGGGCTGCACCAGTACAATTATGATTGTTACTGCTCCTAAGGATTATTAGGTCTGCTAATACATTCCCCACCACCTCCTCGTTTTGTCTCTTGCAAGCAATCTGATGCGCCCCCCACTGTGCATGACAATGGGGAGGGTGCATGTGCTTGGTCTTCACAGTCCACTGGAGATCAGCCATTGGACTCCAAAGGAGCCGACGAAGGCACTAATTAAAGGGACCCCAAAAGAGGGCCGAAACAGAAAGTCACAGCCAGGAACCCAATAAGGACAATAATGCTTCTGTTTGTGGCTGGCTGTTTTGTGGAGGAAGGAATGTAGGCCAGCCGGCATTGTGATTCCATTACGGTAATTCAAACAATCCTTCTCCTAATAACTATCTGGCGTTTTGCCGATGCCGACAACTTCGTTCCAAAAACGGGGAATTCCCCAGAGGAGGGAAATTATCAAAGCCTCACACTTCTCGGGTGGGTCATTAGTTAGATCTGAAGTTGCACAGTTGGAGAGAGGATTTCTCGCAGATTAGTTGGATACCTATTCACAGGATGGGGATGCCCTTTTGGTACCTTCTTCCAGAAAGGGTGATCCAGTGCAAACAAGAATTGGACTCCTGTATCTTGAAGGGTTGTCAGGAAGACGGGATGGTTTGGGGATACTTTAGGGAGACCGGCAGCAAGGTCCAGGCCAGATCAGACAGGCTGGTCCAGCAGCAGTTTCGGACTGTCATAAGAGCAAAAGAACATAAGAACACCCTTGCTGGATTAGAACAGTGGTCCCTCTAGTCCAGCTTCCTGTCTCACACAGTGGCCAACCAGTTCCTCTGGAGGGCTGACAACAGGGCAGAGAGGCTGAGGCCTTCCCCTGGATGTTGCCTCCTGGCTCTGGGATTCAGGGGTTGACTGCCTCTGAATGTGGAGGTTCCCCTCTGTCCCCATGGCGAGTAGCCACTGATAGACTTATCCTCTATGAATCTACCTAATCACCTTTTAAAGCTGGTTATTCCTGTGGCCATCACAACATCCTCTCGCAGCGAAATCCACATTTGAATCACTCTCTGTGTAAAGTAGTGTTTCCTTTGGTCCATCCTGAACCTACTGTCCATCGGCTTTACTGGATGCCCTCCAGTTCTAGTATTTTGAGAGAGGGAGAAAAGGCTCACTTTGTCCGCTCTCTCCACTCCATGTTTAATTTTATACGTTTCTATCATGTCACCCCGCCTTAGTCGTCTCTTTTCTAAACCGAAAAGTCCCAGACTCTTCAGACTTTCTTCCTAGGGAAGGTGCTCCAACCCCCTCATCTTCCTGGTTCCCCTCTCTGTATTTTTTCCAGCTCTGCAATGTCCTTTTGAGATACAGTGACCAGAACTGTACACAGTATTCCAAATGTCCACCAGAAAAGCCTAGGCACAGGGGTCATTTCCTGCCGGAGCGCACAGGCGCGGAGCTCTGGCAGTAAAGAGCCCAGGGGGCGGGCACATGCAACAAGCCCCAGCCCCTGCTCCCAGCAGCCCTCAGTCAGAGCAAGAAGCAGCCAGGTAAGTTGCAGAGCTCCCCCTGGGCCTCCAGTCCAAAAGAGTCCAGTGGCACCTTTAAGACCAAGTTTTATTCAAATACCAGCTCTCCCTCCTCTGAGAGGGACAGATCTGCATGTCCTCCCCCCATAAGCTTTTGAGCATGCACATGCAGGGGTCATTTCCTACAGGAGCACACAGGAGCAGAGCTCCGGCAGTAAAGAGCCCAGGGGGCAGGCACATGCAACAAGCCCCCCCCCCTGCTCCCAGCAGCCCTGGGCCACGAGGAGCAAGAAGCAACCAGGTAAGTTGCAGTGACATCACACTTCCGGTGATGTCAGGGGGTGTGGTATATGCAAATGAGTTGCGCTAATGAGCTCCTCCACCTCTTTTTCTACAAAATGACCCCTGCCTAGGTAGAGGTGAAGACAGTGTTCCATCGATCAGGTTTTCCAGTGTGGTAGGAGCAAGAATGTGTGTGTGTGTGTGTGTGTGTGTGTGTGTGTGTGTGTGTGTGCGTGCGTGTTAGGAACCATCAAGTCGATTCCAACTTACACCGACCCTACGAATGAATGTCCTCAAAAACATCCTGTCGTTAGCAGCCTTGTTCAGGTAAAAGAATCAAAGAATCATAGAATGTTAGAGTTGGAAGGGACCTTGCAGGTCATCTAGTCCAACCCCCTGCACTCTGCAGGAGCATAGCGGAAAGATAGCCCTACAACATACCCGAAAGATGGTTGTCCAGCCTCCGCTTGGAAACGTCCAGCGAAAGAGCATCCACCACCTCCCGAGGCAGACTGTTCCACTGCTCAACCACTCCTACAGTTAGGAAGTCTCTCCTGATATTTAGCCAGTATCGACTCCCTTGTAATTTCCACCCATCAGATCTAGTCTTGCAATCTGGAGCAAGAGAGAATAAATCCGCTCCATCTCTTACATGACAGCCCTTCAAATATTTGAAGACTGCAATCATGTCCTCTCTAAGCCTTCTTTTTCCCAGGCTAAACATATCCAATTCTTCCAGCCTTTCCTCATAAGACTTGGATGCCAACACTCTCACCGTCCTAGTTGCCCTCTTCTGGACACGCTCAAGCTTCTCTGCATCCTTCCTAAAACGTGGTGCCCAAAACTGGACACAGGACTCCAGGTGAGGCCTGACCATAGCCGAATAGAGCGGAACGACCACCTCCCATGATCTGGACACAATGCTTCTGTTAATGCATCCTAAGATTGTATTAGCTTTCTTTGCAGTCACATCATACTGCAGGCTCATGTTTAGCTTGTGATCAACCAGAACACCCAGATCCCTTTCGCATGTGCTGCCGTCAAGCCAAGTCCCTCCCATTCTATGTGCTGCTGTCAACCCAAGTCCCTCAACATCCTCTGGCAGCGAAATCCACATTTGAATCACTCTCTGTGTCAAGTAGTATTTCCTTTGGTCCACCCTGAACCTACTGCCCATCAGCTTCATTGGATGCCCTCGAGTTCTAGTATTTTGAGAGAGGGAGAAAAAGCCTTTGATTTTTTTGTACCTAAGTGTAGGACTTTGCACTTTTCTCTATTGAAATTCATTTTGTTCGTCTCAGCCCACTATTCCAGCCTATCTAGATCATTTTGAATCCTGACTCTGTCTTCTTCAGAATTAGCAATCCCACCCAGCTTCGTGTCATCTGCAGATTTTATAAGCATCCCCTCTATATCTTCCTCCAGGTCATTTATAAAAACGCTGAACAACACCAAGCCTAGGACCGAGCCCTGCGGCACTCCACTCGAGACTTTCCTCCACGTAGACGCAGAGCCATTTACGAGGACTCGTTGGGTACGATCGTTCAACCAACCATGAATCCATCCAACGGTTGCACCATCCAGACCACACTTAACCAGCTTATCCTCAAGGATATCATGAGAAACTTTGTCAGATGCTTTACTGAAATCTAGATACACTATATCCACAGCATTGCCAGAGTGAACCATTTTAGTAACTGTCAAAAAAAGAGGTCTTGCAAACTGAGGGCTGCGGCTTCCTCGTTTGACTCAATCCATCTCCTGTTGGGTCTTCCTTTTTTCCTTGTCTCTCTTGTCTTCTCATCATGTGGCCAAAGTGCAATAGCTTCTGTTTAGTCATTTTAGTTTCTAGGGAGCTTGATTTGATCTAGAAGAAGAAGAGACTGGATTTATACCCCATCCTTCACTCGGAGTCTCGGAGCATCTTACAATCGCCTTTCCCTTCTCCTGCTCATAACAGAAACCCTGTGAGCAATGCTCCCTCTAAGCTACAGAGTCTTCTGAGCAAAAATTCTACTTTGTGAGCAACTGGCATCAAAGTTGTGAGCGAGTGATTTGGCTACTGCGTAAATTAGTTTGCTCTGGAGCCATCCTCCCTGAGCTAAGACAAAAGTGTGTGAGCCGGAGGCTAAAAAACTGTGAGCTAGCTCACACTAACTCAGCTTAGAGGAACACTTCCTGTGAGGCAGGAGGGGCTGAGTAAGCTCTTTCAAGGACTGCTCTTGAGAGAACAGCTCTGAGAGAACGTGCGACTGACCCAAAGTCCCACCAGCAGCTGCATGTGGAGCAGTGGGGAATCAAACCCTGTTCTCCCAGATTAGAGTCCGCGCTCCGAGTCCTAACCACTACACCAAACTGGCTCTCTAGAACCCACTTGGGTTTTTTGGCAGTCCCAAAATCCACATGTCTTTTTAGCAGGGCCAGCCTCGATGGCACAAATCAGCGTGCCAGCTTTCGAGATCCACAGAGCTCTTCATCAGCCTGGATGTTACAAGAGAGAAACATTCTTTTATGGGGAGGGAGAAAAGCAGATTTCTCAGGCCACATTTTTTTTTCTCCTTGCTCATATTGGGTGTAGGTGTTTATGTGCTAGCCAGGATTGTCAGAAGCAGGGATCCAATAGATAGAGGGGGTAGCAGTATGACAATAATAATTACAATAGAATTACTGCAAAACATGCAAACATTATAGAATCCAATATAACATGCAGTCAAAATGTAATCAGTCCATTGTTTTAATCTCTTTTCAACAGTGAAGACGTCAAAGATGAAAAGTGAAGACGTCAATGAAGAAAGAATGGATGAACTTCCCCGGAGTTACCACTCGTTTCGAATTTTCTTTTTCATACATACGATCTCCTATCAGGAAACATATCCATTACTCAAAACAGGAAGTCATCCCGGCCACAATACATTATGACAATAAGTTTCTTTCCAAGAAAATTCGAAACGAGTGGTAACTCCGGGGAAGTTCATCCATTCTTTCTTCATTGACGTCTTCACTTTTCATCTTTGACGTCTTCACTGTTGAAAAGAGATTAAAACAATGGACTGATTACATTTTGACTGCATGTTATATTGGATTCTATAATGTTTGCATGTTTTGCAGTAATTCTATTGTAATTATTAGAAGCAGGGATCCAGCACCTTGGACAGATCACTGGGGCTGAGGACCTGATGCCGTGTCTGATGCCAACTGAGCTCTTGTATCCCTTCTCTCTCTCCTCTCTTCCTCCCACTCATATGGCGACCCCAACATTGGGTTTCCAAGGCAAGAGAAGAGCGGGGGGGGGGGGCGCATCTGTCATTGCCTGCCTCTGCGTAGTGTCTGGGTTTGATAGTCAGATCACACCACACAGCGCTTCATAAGAAGTATTCTGTTTATTGGTAGTTCATAACTACGACACGTGAATGTTTTTTGTCAGGAATGGCCCAAAAGCAGCAGGACACCCAAAGCTATAGTCGTTTCAAAGCACCCCCCATTACAAGCAGAAGCCAATAAGCATTGTGCATTGTGCGCGCGCGGGGGAGAAAAGTAAGCGGGTGAAATAGGAGCCGTTTGTTCCCAGCAGGTCAGGAGCAGCTGGAACCCGAAGGTCAGAAAAGCATACACAGATAACAACCCAGAAAGGAGACACTGAAGGAGGATCACACCCCCACACACACATTCCAAAGACATGGCAGTGTTAACTGACACGTAGCCGTGGAGTCTTGTGAGCAAAAATTCTACTTTCTGAGCTACTGGCATTAAAGTTGTGAGCGAGCAATTTGGCTACTGCATACATTAGTTTGCTCAGGAGCCATCCTTCCTGAACTAAGACAAAAATGTGTGAGCCGGAGGCTAAAAAACTGTGGGCTGGCTCACACTAACTCAGCTTAGAGGGAACACTGGTAGCAACCCTTATTTTTTTCTTGGTGGTCTCCCATCCAAGTACTACCAAAAATAAATAAATTGATGTGCATCGGTAAACCAGCAGGGCTCTTCTTATGTTCTTAAGATTACCCTTTTGGGGGATTTAAAGAATGCAGCTGGAGACACGGATTACTGACCTTGGGCCAGTCATGGCTCTCTCAGAGCTGTTCTCTCAAGGGCAGTCCTCGAAAGAGCTCTCTCAGCCCCACCGACCTCACAGGGTGTCTGTTGTGGGGAGGGGAAGGGGATTGAAAGTCACTCTGAGACTCCTTTGGGTAGTGAAGGGCGGGGTATAAATCCAATCTCTTCTTCTTCTTCTTCTTCTACCTCACAGGGTGTCTGTTGTGGGGAGGGGAAGGGAAAGGAGTTTGTAAGCCGCTCTGAGACTCCTTTGGGTAGTGAAGGGCGGGGTATAAATCCAATCTCTTCTTCGCCTTCTTCTACCTCACAGGGTGTCTGTTGTGGGGAGGGGAAGGGGAAGGAGATTGGAAGCCGCTCTGAGACTCCTCTGGGTAGTGAAGGGTGGGGCATAAATCAAATCTCTTCTTCTTCCTCAGAGGCATCCCTTCCAAGTACTTGCCAGCAATGCTCCCTCGAAGTTGTGGAATCTTGTGAGCAAAAATTCTACTTCGTGAGCGACTGGCATTAAAGTTGTGAGCGAACGCTTTGCCTACTGCATAAATCAGTTTGCTCTGGGGCCATCCTTCCTGTGCTAAGACAAAAATGTGTGAGCTGGAGGCTAAAAAAACAGTGAGCTAGCTCACTCTAACTCAGCTTAGAAGGAACACTGCTTGCCAGGGTCAGCCCTGCCAGGGCTCCCTCTCAGCCGTGGAGTCTTGTGGGCAAAAACTCTACTTGGTGAGCCACTGGCATAAAAGTTGAGAGCGAGCCATTTGGCCGCTGCATCAATGAGCTTGCTCTGGAGCCCTCCTTCCCGAGCTGAGTCAAAAATGTGTGAGCCGGAGGCTAAAATACTGTGAGCTGGCTCACCCTAACTCAGCTTAGAGGGAACACTGAGCCCTGCTTAGCTTCTGAGATCTGATGAGATCAGGCTTGCCTGGGCTACCCAGGTCTGGGCAATTTATTTATGTACTCCACTGATGCTCCACCTTTCGCCCCAATGGGACAGTCCAAAGGCACTTCCATAATTTCCCTCTCCACCATTTCTTCCTCAACACTCTTTGAGACAGGTTGTCAGCAAGCTGCCCATATGTCTTTTCCATGCATATGACATGTGTCCACCACCACCCCTCGCCTTCCCTGGACTGGCTTAGACTCTTGTGCGCATGTTCCCCCTCACCCTCATGCGTTCATCTTCAACTGCACTCCTTTCCATGTACGCTAGCAGTGCTTTGAAGGAACTTTATCTGCCAAGGCTACAGGTGGTTCGCGTTTGGAGGCTTTTTGCTTAGTCTATAATGAACAGTAGTGTGAGAATAGAATAATTGTTTACTCAGCTACAACCGTTGCTTTCTCAGGGTTTGGGTGCGCGATGAGTCCTCAGGGCGGGCGCGGGAACCATATCTATTGGCCCATGGTATTTTGAACTTGCTTTATTATACCTGTCTCAAGCACCTTGTGTTATTCTGAACAGAGAATCTGTTCTAAGTACTTCATGGCTTCAATAAAATAAAACCTTCCTGCAAGAGTGTATTTCATTGTTTGCTGTGAGTCTGACACAGGTTAGGCTGAGTGTGTGCGGTTGGTTCAAGATTACCCAGCAAGTTAACATGGCAGAGAGGGGGTTCAGACTTTTGCCTCCTAAACCCTGCTCTGGTACTATCACCCAGGGATCCCCATCCTTTTTGATCCTGCCGGCACATCTGGAATCTTATGCTGCATGCAGGACATAGTGGCTGCCATAAAGTGGCTGTGGCAGGAGGTGAAACCAGGCACAAAATGGCTGGTGCAGCTTTCTTTCAGACACACAGTGAAAACCCTGGCACTGTGCTGGCAGCGGCTGCCACAATAACATTTGTAAAAATCTACACAGCCAATCAAATCTCCAATCAAAAGTCTTGATGTGAAGTAGAAGAGGAGGAGGAGGAGGAAGAGGAGATTGGATCTGTGCCCTTCACTATCCAAAGGAGTTTCAGAGTGGCTTACAATCTCCTTTCCCTTCCCCTCCCCCACAACAGATACCCTGTGAGGTAGGTGGGGCTGAGAGAGCTCTTTTGAGAACTGCCCTTGAGAGAACAGCTCTGACAGAACTTGTGACTGACCCAAGGTCACACCAGCAGCTGCATGTGGAGGAGATTGGATTTATACCCCGCCCTTCACTACCCGAAGGAGTCTCAGAGGGGTTCACAAACTCCTTTCCCTTCCCCTCCCGCACAACAGATACCCTGTGAGGTAGGCGGGGCTGAGAGAGCTCTTTCGAGAACTGCCCTTAAGAGAACAGCTCTGAGAGAACTTGTGACTGACCCAAGGTCACACCAGCAGCTGCATGTGGAGGCGTGGGGAATCAAACCCGTGAGTCCATGAGCCTAACCACTACACCAAACTGGCTCTCACCTGGCCTCACCCAGATTCTAAAAATAATTGGAGGGTGTTGGTGGTCACTGTGGTGGCCTGAAGGCACGGTATTGGGCATCCCTGCTATAACCATTACCCCCCTAAAAAAGGTAAAGTAAAGGTTTCCCTTGCTCGAAAGCCAGTCGAGTCCCACTCTAAGGTTGCGGTGCTCATCTCCGTTTCAAAGCCAAAGAGCCAGCGCTGTCCGAAGATGTTTCCGTGGTCATGTGGCCGGCATGACTAAACACCAAGGTGCACGGAACGCTGTTACCTTCCCACCAAAGAGGTACCTATTTATCTACTTGCAATTTCTTGCTTTCGAACTGCTAGGTTGGCAGGAGCTGGAACTAGAGACGGGAGCTCACTCCGTCATGCGGCACCCGGGGCTCGAACTGCTGAACTACTGACCTTCTACAGCCTGCAGTTCAGCGTCTTAACCACTTGAGCCACCGCAGCTCCTATTACCCCCCCTACACACACACCAATATTGACCCAACACATGCATAAAGATCTTTTTTCACAGTGCATTATCAACCCGAGTTGGTAACATAGAAAATGGATAAAACAAACAGAAGGATCTGAAAGCCGCGAGCAGGACTCGCTCCCGCTCCAAGATTAAATTTAGAAACTCTCTTAGTTGAGCTATGAGAAGTAGGAGTGGAATGCAGCACAGAGGCGAAAGTCTGGAACAAAAAGGGAAAGGAGAAACACGCTCCTTCCTACAGAAGGCCACTCCGAACAGGATAAATTAATGGTTTAACGGTGAGACATATGTTCAAAACTCTCACAGTGGGAAGGAGTCTTAAAGAGCATGTGTTGCAAGATTTTATATCTATCTTGAGAAAAATACTGGGGGGGAGAGAGAGAGAGGAGCGCTACGAACATAAAAAGAAAGGCGTTTTCGAACTAGAGGGATATCTGCTTTTCAAGTGTACAACTAGTAAACAATTCGTTCTTTGCAAAATCAGTCATTTGAAGCACAATTCAGCCAAAGTTTAACTCTTTTAAGTCTCGTGGGTTTAGACTGGGGGAGACTTATGCACACTGAGTGGAATCATGCCAGGTTTTCAACTGGCAAAAGGTGAACAAGGCCTCCCTTTTGACCAACCTAAAGTCCATGCTGGGGACTGTACAGGAAAGGATGGCTGTGAGGAGAGGAATCAGTCCTAAACCAAAACACTAGCAGGATGCAACCCACTGCAATGGATACGATGATCGTGCCAATGAAAAAACCCCATGTGGGGAAATCCTTGCTACTCTGAACAAGTAATATCGGAAATAATCATCATATGTTTCTCATGCCTATGATTATCTCTGAACCATCTTTGATTTTTGAGAGCCATAGATGGAACACTCTGTCTGGGGCAGTGATGCTCTGTATTCTTGGTGCTTGGAGGGCAACAGTGGGAGGGCTTCTGGCTGTCTGTACCTGGGCTTTGGCTGCTGTGTGACACAGAGTGTTGGACTGGGTGGGCCATTGGCCTGATCCAACATGGCTTCTCTTGTGTTCTCAAGAACAGAGATCCATGAATAGCTATTAGCCACAAGGTATAGATGGAACACTCTGTCTGGGGCAGTGATGCTCTGTGTTCTTGGTGCTTGGGGGGCAACAGTGGGAGGGCTTCTGGCTCTCTGTACCTGGGCTTTGGCTGCTGTGTGACACAGAGTGTTGGACTGGATGGGCCATTGGCCTGATCCAACATGGCTTCTCTTGTGTTCTCAAGAACAGAGATCCATGAATGGCTATTAGCCACAAGATATGGATGGAACACTCTGTCTGGGGCAGTGATGCTCTGTATTCTTGGTGCTTGGGGGGCAACAGTGGGAGGGCTTCTGGAGTTCTGGCCCCACTGCTGGACCTCCTGATGGCACCTGGTATTTTTGGCCACTGTGTGACAGAGTGTTGGATGGGATGGGTCACTGGCCTGATCTAACAGGCCTTGTCTTATGTTCTTAAGGTGCTATTAGTGTCCTGCTCTTTTCTATTGAAACTCCCTGAGTTATACCTGGTCACAATGCAATATTTAGAGCTGGGGCATCATGCCCTCTGTTGCCTTGGCCTACAATTCTATGGAGGTCCACCACTACCAAGCCCAGGCTAGCCTAATTTCGTCAGATCTCAGAAGCTAAGCAGGGTCTGCTGTGGCTGCTATTCGGAGGGGAGATCGTCAAGGAAGTCCAGGGCTGCTCTGCAGAGACAGTTTGGTGTAGTGGTTAAGTGCGCGGACTCTAATCTGGGAGAACCGGGTTTGATTCCTCACTCCTCCACTTGCAGCTGCTGGTGTGACCTTGGGCAAGCCATAGTTCTGGCACAGCTGTTCTTGAAAAAGAGCAGTTTCTGTCAGAGCTCTCTCAGCCCCACCTACCTCACAGGGTGTCTGTTGTGGGGAGGGGAAGGGAAAGGAGTTTGTGAGCCGCTCTGAGATTCCAAGTCAATCCAATCTCCTCCTCCGCCTCCTCCTCTTCTTCTTCTTCAAAAGCCCTCCAGGGCTCTGGTCACATGGAGAATTTGCTGTGCGAAAGGCACGAATGTCAGGCGGATTTTCAGGGCACGATCACACCACAACATTTGGGAAGCGTAGTGCACCCATGGCCAACCCATGGCGTCCTGCCGAAGATGCGGAGTTAAAAAGTACCAAGGAAAGTGCACTAGTATCCGGAAAACATGCGGCACAGGCGGGCATCTGATCGCGGGAGCGCTAGTATCCCGTGGCATCCGGCTCCCATTCACATCCCGTCGCAAACCGGATATTTTTCATAAGCGCATGTGCACAAACACGAAACTGAAAACAGTGCTGCTCCGCGGAACTGTGCATGCGCACAAATGTGAAACGCTGGTGTGATCGTGCCGTGCCACTTCTTTGCCACGCTGCAGCATCACCGTATGATCACCAGCGAACAACCGAAGCACAGAGACTCGGGGGACCATGTGATTGGGCTACCGCGCTTTATTTTGCCCCGGGGCGAACAGCCACACCTCCCCCCCCCCCCCTTTTTTTGCCCCCCCCCCCATTATCTGGCCTGTGTGACGGGGGCCAGGTTGTTCAAAATCAATTGAGGGGATTTAATGGTTAGCAGGGCTATTTTTGGGCAGGAACGCACAGGAACAGAGTTCCACCTGGCTCCCAAGTTGGTCACGGCCAGCAGGAGCTCATTAGCATAATAGGCCATGCCCAACAGCAGAAACTCATTAGGATTGGCTACATTAGGGGTGTGTGGCCTAACATGCAAAGGAGTTCCTGCTATAAAAAAGCCCTGGGTTTTGACAATAAACAAGGTAAACAGAATAAGCAGCTGGATGACCACACTTCTGGTAACTCGAGGGTGTGGCCTAATATGTTAATGTGCTGTGCTGTCAGGGGTGTTGCCTAATAGGCTACTGAGTTCCTGCTGTTGGGTGTGGCCTATTATGCTAATGAGTTCCTGCTGCGCTTTTTCTACAGAAAAAGCCCTGGTTATGCGACAGCATCGCTGCATCATAAGTGCAGGTGGGTGCTTAGAAAGGGGAGCAAGGAGGTGTAATAATTAATTGGGCGAATGAGACTCTAGTTGACAACTGGGTGGCTGCAGGTGAGTTTTCTGAAATGCTTGTTGGGGGGGTGATCGCATCATGCAAATCACAAAAATCAGCTGCTCCGCATTCTGATCATCAGGCGCTGATGATATAATTGTGTTATAATGGAAAGCGTTCTGTTGATTATTCCACAGAGAGTATCTTCCCAGATAATATTCAAATGCACTTCCATTTGGCCTCGTTTCAAAGGAAATGCAAACACAATGGGAACAGCTGGGCTGCGGTCTTCAAAAAACGTCTGAAGCAACACCCCGATTCCCATCCATTGACTCCACGGAGTCCTTTCTGAAGTTTACACACATGACACCCACCCTGGCTTATTTGCGGCTGTTGTGTAATAATAGCTCATTATGCAATCGGGAACTGAACAGCTTTTGTGGAAAGCCGTTTTTGTTCTTCTGCTTCCTAGAATTTCCTTTTCAAGTGGCCGGAATCTGCACGGATGCAATCAGATGTAAAGAGTCGAATCCTTTGCCAAAGGAAGACAAACTCTGGGCAAAAAATAATAATAAATCGTGCATTCTGCTATCTGTATAAATTATGCCAAATTAAGTGTATGTGTGGAGGGAAGGGAAAGGCGGTGTGACATAGCCCGATCTCATCAGATCGCAAACACTAAGTAGGATCAGTGTTTGGATGGGAGACCCCCAAGGAAGACTCTGCGGAGGAAGGGGATGGCCAACCACCTCTGCTTCTCACTTGCCCTGAAAGCCCCTTGCTGAAGTCAGCTGCGACTTGTTAGCACTTTACACAATCTACAGCCTCTATCTCTGGCTGCGGTCACATACACTAAAGAATCCACTTTCAGTCCACTTTCAATGGACTCTCGAATTGGACCACTACACCAAACTGGCTCTTGGGCAACTATAGCTCCAAGTGGATAGATCAAGATCGGTTGCCGTGTCAGTCTGTCTGTAGCAGTAAAAAAGAGCAAGAGTCCAGGAGCACCTTAAGAAGAAACAGAGCCCCCACAAAAGTGTCTGGGGGTGGTGGGGGGTTGCCAACCTCCAGGTTGTATTTTACTACAACAGGAGGCAATATTCAAACACTAAAGCACGGTGTGCAATGCATATTAAGACTGAAATAAACATATAACTTATATAGACAATATTTGTATTGTGTCATTTGCTGTAAAGGTACAATGCATTCACAAGCTTAAATAATATGAACAAAACGAAACTCGTACACAGTATTTCAAAAGATTTAACACTTCAAGGAGTTGTCAGATTCACAACATGAAGAAGAAGAAGAGAAGAGATTGGATTTATACCCTGCAACTGACACAATACAAACGTTTATATAAATTTTGTTTATATAAGTTATATGTTTATTTCGGTCTTAATATATGTTGCACACCATGCTTTAGTATCTATATATCTAATAGCCAAGGCGCCCCCCATGTGCGGATACCTAAATCTGCACATTGGGGGCACCTGGAGGGCAGGAAGATTTTCCTGCACATTTGGGGCAATCCCCAGATGTGCAGAAAAATCTAAAAACTGTTAAAAAAAACCTGTAGGTAAGTAAAAGAGAAGGCTTCGCCGCCGCCGCCACAGGGGATGGGGGACGAGAGAAGGATTGGCAAGCCAGCCTCGCTGCCACTGGAGAGAGAGGGGAAGGAGAAAGCTTGCCGCGCCGGCCTTGCTGCCACCACTGGGGGGAGGGGGGAGGGAGAAGGCTGGGCTCACCTGCTGCCGCATCTCCTGCTTCTGCAGGCCAGGAGCTGTGGGGAATACTTCCCCCCCCCCCCCCGTGAGTATCGCAGGTCCCACCTCTTGTTTGAATATAACCTCCAGATAGTGGCTGGAGATCTCCCGATATTAAAATTGATTTCCAGGCAACAGAGACCAATTCCCCCGGAGAAAATGGCTGCTTCGAAGGGTGGACTCCACAGTATTATACCCCATTGAAGTCCTTGCCCTCCCCAAACCCCACCCTCCTTAGGCGGCACCCCCAAAATCTCCATACATTTCCCAACCTGAAGCTGGCAACCCTAGTGTGAGGTTAGCATTTCAAACCCTGAGGAGGAAACTGCCTCCGCTTGAAAATGTGGCTAGTTGGGAAAGGTTGATTACCAAACACATGATTTGTGAGGGTGGCAGCAGAGTTAATAATTGGTTTGGCCTCAACTCGACATTGAATTTGGAATATTACCAGAGGTCATTTCGGGGGGGAACGCGGGGGAACACAGTTCCCCCGGGTGAGGTGCAGGGGGCGGGGCACATGACGAAGCCCCGCCCCCTGCTTCCGGCCGCCCCGCTTCCAGCCCTCATTCAGCCAGGAGGAGGCAGGAGAAGAGGGAGGGGAAGTTGCTTCCTCCCCACCTCTCCCCACCCCTTCCTGCCTGGGGCCAGGGAGGGCCTTGGCGGGGCTTCCTCGCACTCCCGCTGGCCTTGCAGGTCCACCGCCGGGCCCCTGATGTCAGGGCGTGTGGCATATGCTAATGAGTTATGCTAATGAGTTCCCCTAGCTCTTTTTCTACGAAATGACCCCTGAATATTACGGGTATCTGCCGTTCACCTCAGGAATGTGTCTTCTTCAGACCAATTTATTCAGCTTTTTCTAAGTCAGGGGCCCCCAACCTTTTTGAGCCTTTGGAAGCTTTGGAATTCAGATATAGCATTCTGGGCCATGCCACAAAATGGCTGCCGCAGGAGATAGAACCAGCCACAAAAGGGCTGCCACAGCTAACCTTCAGTCACACAGAGAAGAGGAGGAGGAGGAAGAAGAAGAGGAGGAGGAGGAGGAGATTGGATTTATACTCCAACCATCGCCTTTCCCTTCCCTTCCCTGCAACAAACACCTTGTGAGGTGGGTAGGGCTGAGAGAGCTCTTCCAAGAACTGCTCATGAGAGAACAGCTCTGAAATGTCTTGTGACTGATCCAGGGTCTCACCAGCAGCTTCATGTGGAGGAGTGGGGAATCAAACCCAGTTCTCCCAGATTAGCATCCGTGCTCCTAACCACTACACCAAACTGGCTCTCTGCGATCCCCGTGAGATCCCTGTGCTGTGGTGGCAGCTGCTGCCAAAGCAACATTTAGAAAAATGTGTACAGCCAATACAAGCCGATATGCACCACTGCCCATGCACACTTCCAGACCTCTTTGCCCAGACTTATGGGCAAGAAAGTGGGCTTCTAAAATGTAACCAGAGAGTCTCAGGAATGGGTGCTGATTTCCAGTACGAGCATGTATCGCAAGGTCACGAGACGACCGCATACACCCACCCCTAGTTGTGGCTTTCAACTAAAAGCTTTTGCATTTACTTGTTTATCAGATTCAGCTCACTGGTTCCACCTGTGAGCCATGTTTCCTCTTATGGAAATGCAACTACTGCCTTTATGGATGGGTTGCGCTGCACACCTGAATGACACCAATGAGCAGCAACCACAGGGGTGGGAAGAAGCTAACTCAGGTGTGGGTACGATTGCCACTGGAGACGGAAGATGATAACACTGAAACTTTGTTGGTGGATGACACAAAGAAGCATTCATTATTTATAGCTGAACTCTTTATTAACTTTAATTGGAATCGTGTGTGCTCCCTAATAGTCTATCCAAAGGCGCTGCTGTTGTTCAGTTGCATAGTCGAGTCCAACTCTTTGCAACCCCATGGACCACATCTTGCCATGCCCTCCTGTCTTCCATCGTTCTCCGGAGTTTGCTTAATTTCATGTTCGTTGCCTCGATAACACTGTCCGACCATCTCATCCTTTGCCGTACCCGTCTTCTTTGACCTTCAATCTTTCCCAGCATCAGGGTCTTCTCCAGTGAGTGCTCCCTTCTCATGTGGAGGCCAAAGTATTTGAGCTTCAGTTTCATTATCTGGCCTTCCAGGGAACAGTCAGGGTTGATTTCTTTTAGGATTGACTGATTTGATCTTCTTGCAGTCCAAGGGACTCTCAAGAGTCTTCTCCAGCACCATAATTCAAAAGAATCTATTCTTCGGTGCTCGGCCTTCCTTATAGTCCAACTCTCGCAGCCATACATGACTACTGGGAATACCAGCTCTTTGACCATACGGACTTTTGTTGGCAGGGTGATGTCTCTACTTTTTATCATGCTGTCAGGGTTCACCATCGCTTTCCTCCCAAGGAGCAGGCGTCTTTTCATTTCATGGCTGCAGTCACCGTCTGCAGTGATCTTGGATTCCAGGGACGTGAA
Source organism: Gekko japonicus (assembly GCF_001447785.1). Lineage (NCBI taxonomy): Eukaryota > Metazoa > Chordata > Lepidosauria > Squamata > Gekkonidae > Gekko > Gekko japonicus. Next base: position 83,867 of record NW_015173140.1, read on the forward strand.
TTCTGTCACTGCTTCCACGACTTCCCCTTCTTATTTGCCAAGGAGTGATGGGGCTGGATGCTGTGATCTTAGTTTTTTTGATGTTGAGCTTCAAGCCCACTTTTGCGCTCTCCTTTTTTACCCTGAGCAAGAGGCTCTTGAGGTCCTCTTAACTTTCTGCCATTAGGGTGGTATCGTCTGCATATCTGAGGTCGCTGATCTTTTCCCCAGCAATCTTAAACCAAAGGTATTGCTTCCTAATAGTCTATCCAAAGGTGTTGTTCTCTAATGGTCTATCCAGGTGTGTTGTTCCCTAATAGTCTATCCAAAGGTGTCTGCCAGGATTAGGGCAGAACTACCCTGGCGCTAAGCTTGGAGCCGTGCTATAACCATACCTCATTTCTCCTTGCTTGGATGCCCAGACTGTGCCCAAAGATGTTGCTTGTTGGGAGACTCCCTCTGGTCAAGACCACATTGACCTTGCTCTGCTGTGATCTTTCCTGCAGTGGAAGACCTGCCAGCAGGGTTCCCAGGCACCCACGGTCACCCGTGAGGGTGGGCTACCACATCCAGGTTTGGAAGCTCCTGGAGGATTTGTGGGTGGAGCCTGGAAAGGACAGGGGACCTCCGTGGGAGGACGATGACACAGAGCCCACCCTCCGAAGCATCCATCTTCTCCAGCAGAACCAGGCCCGTAGCCACGATTTTGTCATTCAGGGGACCTTTCCATAAGTCAGGGGGCACTGACGTCACAAAATAAAAGATTAAATTAAAAAAAGAGGACGAGAAAAAAGAAGAGGACGATAAGTCCAGTGGAGAGCTGGAAACTGGTTCGTCTGGTGAGGACTCTCTGTCTGAGCAAGGGGCATCAGCCCCGAAAAGTTCCTACAAACTGCGGAAGAGAGAGAAGAAGAATTGTGCCTTTGAGAACTATGGTTCTAGGGGATGATGGGGGGCGCTGTTATTGGGCAATTAACTGGGGATGGTTAAAAGGGTTAAAAGATTGACACAGTTCAGAAGAAGTACAAAGATGAAAAGTCTGAATGAAGTATAAAAAGCTAGCTGGAGATCTCCTCTCTTGGGTTTTTAGTTAGTAGTGGGTTCTTTACATTCTCCCTTATATGTAGCTTTCCCTTTCCCTTTTTTCTGTTCTAGTTTTTGTAGTGTTGAAAAAATCAATAAAAAAATCCCCTCCGGGGGCTTAAAAAAATAAATAAATAAAATTTTAAAAACTCACGTTTGCGGCATTCGCACTCGGCTTGCCTACATGGGGAAGCGAGCCACGCTTGGGGAAGGGGCGGCAGCAGGGAGTTCTCCAGGTGGCCCAGAGAGTCGGGAGGCCTGGGGGCTGGCTGGAAGTCAGGGGGCTCCGTAGGAAGTCAGGGGGGCCAGGCCCCAAAATGCCCCACTGTAGCTACGGGCCTGAGCAGAACTGAGCTCTATAGTTTGGACGCTGGCAGGGGATTCCAGGGAATCCCCGGGTCTCACCTGGAGGCTGCTGCTACTGTCAGTTGTATGTAAGGCTCCTTAAGGCTGGGCAGGACCCATTTGTTGGAATGAGCAACTCAGCATGCCTGGACACGGGAGGGGGGTTGCTACGTGCATAGGTGTTACCTCCTTGATCTCCTCTGTCTTATCCTGGGAGCTGACCACTGACTGCTCCTCCTTCCCTCCCTTTCTCTCTCTTTCCCATTTCCCTTGGTCTTCTCACTCTCTTCACATGGCCTTCCATAGAAACACATGTCTCTGCAGGTCTCTCTTGTGCATACAGTGCCCTCATACTCCCATACATGTGATGCTGGACAAGATGGCCATTTGTGATAGGCTTCTCTGAGAAAGCCAGTTTGGTGTAGTGGTTAGGAGTGCAGACTCTAATCTGGGAGAACCAGGTTTGATTCCCCACATCTCCACATGCAGCTACTGGTGTGACCTTGGGTCAGTTACAAGTTCTTTCAGAGCTGTTCTCTCAAAAGTGGTTCTTGAAAGAGCTCCCTCAGCCCCACCTTCCTTACAGGGTGTCTGTTGTGGGGAGGTGAAGGGAAAGGAGATTGTAAGCCACTCTGAGACTCCCTTGGGTAGCGAAGGGCGGTGTTCAAATCCAATCTCTTCTCTTCTTCGCCTCCTTTCGACTACAACCTGAATGTGAACTGCATGTACCTGAGTAAATGTAAGTTTTTCCTTTTTTGCAATACACTTCCTGGAAGATTTATTTACTGCACCCAGTATCGTGCTTCTATGACTGGTCAAAACTCTGCTGCATTAACCAAATATCCCAATACCATTGTCAGACACTTATGAACACTATTTCCCCACCCTGGTTAGCGTGTCTGGATTCAGATGATGATGTTCAATGCCAAGAGAGTTTCCATTCCAGGGACTCTTGACCAATCAGCTCGCGGTGCCTGGTTTGGTCCACTCCCCCCATCTGCACATCCACAGATGCCTCCCTTTGCTTGCCAAATGAGTTAGCTAAGAGTACTCAAGCCAGCATCAATCATGCCTATCGCCTAAGATAGGGCTTAACCCAGGGTTGTCACCTGTGGCTTGGGAAATACCTGGGGACCCGGAAGGAGGTACCTGGGGACCGTGGATTTGCAGAGAGGAGGGAGCTCAGCAGAGATGTGATGCCGTAGTGTCCACTCTCTGAAGCTACCATTTTCTCCACGGGAACTGATCTCTGTAGCCGGAAGATCCGTTGTCGTGCCTGGAGAACTCCAGGTCCTGCCTGGAGGGTGGCAACTTCTAGCCTAACCAAATGAAACCAGCCTTAATATTTAACCTAGGGAAAACCTCTTTGCAAGCTGTGTGGAGAAGACTAAAAAGGGCGCTCCTGGCCCACCTCTATTATTTCAAGAACATAACAGAGCAAAGAGAAGCCAATGTTGGATCAGGCTAGTGGGCCATCCAGTCCAACACTCTGTGTCACACAGTGGCCAAAACCCGGGGGCACTCAGGAGGTCCACCAGTGGAGCCAGAACTCCAGACGCCCTCCCACTGTTGCCCTCCAAGCACCATGAATACAGAGCATCCCTGCCCCAGACAGATTGTTCCATGTATACCTTGTGGCTATTAGCTACTAATGGACCTCTGCTCCGTATGTTTATCTCATCCCATTTGAAAGCAGGTGATTTGGCTACTGCATAAATTAGTTGCCTCTGGACCATCCTTCCTGAGCTAAGACAAAAACGTGTGAGCCGGAGGCTAAAAAACTGTGAGCTAGCTCACACTAACTCAGCTTAGAGGGAACACTGGTCTTGGCATTGTAGGACCTGACATTTCGCCAGTAGCTGTGACTGGCATCCTCAGAGGTATAACACAGAAAGATGGAGTACCCTTAACACAGAGAGTACTCCATCTTTCTGACTGAGCATCACTGCCCCAGACATAAGAACATCAGAGAAGCCATGCTGGATCAGGCCAATGGCCCATCCAGTCCAACACTCTGTCACACAGTGGCCAAAGATACCAGGTGCCATCAGGAGGTCCAGCAGTGGGGCCAGAACTCCAGAAGCCCTCCTCCCACTGCTGCCCTCCAAGCACCATGAATACAGAGCGTCACTGACCCAGACAGAGTGATCCATCTATAACTTCTGGCTAATAGCCACTGATGGACCTCTGCTCCATATGTCTATCCAGTCCCCTTTTGAAGCATATGGAGCAGAAGTCCATCAGTGGCTATTAGCCAGAAGTTATAGATGGATCACTCTGTCTGGGTCAGTGACGCTCTGTATTCATGGTGCTTGGAGGGCAGCAGTGGGAGGAGGGCTTCTGGAGTTCTGGCCCCACTGCTGGACCTCCTGATGGCACCTGGTATCTTTGGCCACTGTGTGACAGAGTGTTGGACTGGATGGGCCATTGGCCTGATCCAACATTGGCTTCTCTTATGTTCTTATGAAGTTGTCTATGCTTGTAGCTGCCACCATTTCATGCAGCAGTAAATTTGACACGTTCATTACTCTTTGGGTGAAGAAAGACTTCCTTTTGTCTGTCCTAAGCCTACTGCTCATCAATTTCATTGAGTGCCCAGGAGTTAGAACACCAGCGCAGTTGGCAAATATGTTCCCAGGAGCGAGCCCCATGTGTTGGCACTGTAATCAGGGTAAGGGCTGGTTTTCCCACATGTGGTGGGAATGCCCAGAGACTAGCGCTTTTTGGACAAAAATTTTACAAATTATAGGGAAAATATGTAAAGTTTCATTGACCATAAACTTTAATCTAATGCTAATGGGTACAATTGGGAACCCAGCAGTAAGTAAGGGGAATCAAGCCACATTTAAAGCTATGATATTAGCAAGTAAAGCAGTGATTGCTCTGGTCTGGAAGGACAAGAGTAAATGGACAGTAGAAATCTGGCATAATTATTTGTTTGATTTTATACAGTCGGACATAATCGCAAAGCTGAGCCGGAAGACCATATGGGCAGAAAAGACCACAGAAATCAGAATGAAATGGAAGACCTACCTAGAATGGATACTAACGGAAGGAAGAGAAGACATTCAGTGCAAGATTCGGACTTTGTGCCCGTGGCTGGGATGAAAGGACTAGTGAACTGGAATAGCAAGGGGAGGGTTTATAAAGTGATATGTAATGTACGGGACAAAAGTTAACATGTAATACATACAAAATGTTTCATAAAAAATAAAGATTTTTTTAAAAAATGAGTGCCCAGGAGTTCTTGTATTGCGAGAAAGGGAGAACAGTACTGCTTTCTCCGCCTTCTCTTTCCCATGCATAATTTTGTAAACCTCTGTCATGTCACCCCCTCAAACAGCTGCTTTGACGAATGGGAAGGCTACTGAGAGCCTCCTCCAAACTCACAGGCCAGCAAAAGGACTGATGAGTCAGTTGGTGGCACAGTGACCAGATCCCGGGAGATAGCAGGATCCATGTGTCAAGCCAGGGATCATGCAGAGCCCCTGAAGCTTCCAGTCTCTCATCCCTGCAGTTTCCGCCTGAAAATCCTTGTTTCAGTTTTGCTTCTCCTTTCTGCAAATCGAGCCCATCGATTCTTTATTGTTGTGTTCTTTTCTGCTCCCTCACATTGAATCTCTCCCCCCCCCCGCGCCCAGAAACTGTACACATTTTTCAATGTTATTGGTCTGCCAATAAATCAGCAACGTGTTAATCCCCGAGAGGGAGTCGCATTAGTGTGCTGGAGCAAAATCAAGCAGCCGTCCAGTAGCACCTCACAGACTAGCTAAATTGCGTATGAAAGTCGCATTCGGCAAAATGCAGACTCGAGAGAGACTGATCTACAAAACCAACAGTGAAGAGCGAGAAAACTATCACAAACATACACACACACACACACACACACACACACACCTTTCATTATTCCAAATTGACAGGTGTTGCAGCATACAAAACATAAGACCCAGGAGAAAGAGCATTTATTAAGATAAGCAGAAATGTGGGACTCTTCCCTCCCTCACCCATTTCTTAGTAATTTCCCAAACCTGTATCTGAAAACTGACCTTGACTTGGATGGCCCAGGCTGCCTTGATCTTGTCAGATCTTTAAACTAAGCCAGGTTGGCCTGGTTAGTACTTGGAAAGAAGTCCAGAGTTGCTAAGCAGAGGCAAACCAACCTCTGTCCATCTGCCCTGACCTGAATGGCCCAGGCTAGCCCGATCTCATCAGATCTCAGAAGCTAAGCGGTATCCGCCCTGATTAGTACTTGGATGGGAGACCACCAAGGAGGTCCAGGGTTGCTATGCAGAGGCAGGCCATGGCAAACCAATCTCTGTCCATTTGCCCTGACCTGAATGGTCCAGGCTAGCCCGATCTCATCAGATCTCAGAAACTAAGCAGTATCCGCCCTGATTAGTACTTGGATGGGAGACCACCAAGGAGATCCAGGGTTGCTATGCAGAGGCAGGCCATGGCAAACCAACCTCTGTCCATTTGCCCTGACCTGAATGGTCCAGGCTAGCCCGATCTCATCAGATCTCAGAAGCTAAGCAGTATCCGCCCTGATTAGTACTTGGATGGGAGACCACCAAGGAGGTCCAGGGTTGCTATGCAGAGGCAGGCCATGGCAAACCAACCTCTGTCCATTTGCCCTGACCTGAATGGTCCAGGCTAGCCCGATCTCATCAGATTTCAGAAGCTAAGCAGTATCCGCCCTGATTAGTACTTCGATGGGAGACCAACCAAGGATGTCCAGGGTTGCTGTGCAGAGGCAGGCCATGTCAAACCAACCTCTGTCCATCTGCCCTGACCTGAATGGTCCAGACTAGCCCAATCTCATCAGATCTCAGAAGCTAAGCAGTATCAGCTCTGATTAGGATGGGAGACCACCAAGGAGGTCCAGGGTTGCTATGCAGAGGCAGGCCATGGCAAACCAGCCTCTGTCCATCTGCCCTGACCTGAATGGTCCAGGCTAACCCGATCTCATCAGATCTCAGAAGCTAAGCAATATCAGCCCTGATTAGTACCTGGATGGAAGACCAACCAAGGAGGTCCAGGGTTGCTATGCAGAGGCAGGCCATGGCCAACTACCTCTGAACGTCTTTTGCCTTGAGAACCCTATGGGGCTGGCCTAAGTCAGCTGTGACTTGACAGCACTTTCCACCACTGGTCTGTCGCCCCGTCCTGGATGACCCAGCCTAGCCTGATCTCATAACATCTCAGAAGCTAGGCAAGGTCATCCCTGGTTATTACTTGCAGGGAGACCACCAGGGAAGTCCAGGGATGCTACTCAAAGGCAGGCCATGGCAAAGCACCTGTGAGCATTTCTTGCCTGGAAAACGCAGTGGGGTCAGCGTAGGCCAGCTGTGCCTTGACGGCATTTTCCGCCACCATCCTACGAAAACTGACTGCAAGGGCCAGTTCATGGGGCTGGGGGTGGGGGGCCCATTCCAGAAGTCAGTGTTATGACCAGAGCTCTTTTTGTAGAAAAAGCCCAGCAGAAACCATTAGCATATTAGGCCACACCCCTGACAGCTCATTAGCATATTAGGCCACACCCCACATATTAACAGAAGTGTGGTCATCCAACCACACCCATCTTTTGCTTCTTATTCTGTTTACTTTGTTTTCAAAACCCAGGGATTTTTTTGGAGCAGGAACTTCTTTGCATGTTAGGCCACACACCCCTAATGTAGCCAATTCTAATGAGTGTCTGCTGTTAGGTGTGGCCTATTATGCTAATGAGTTCCTGCTGCGCGTGGCCAACTCAGGAGCCAGCTGGAACTCCGTTCCTGTGCGTTCCTGCTCAAAAATAGCCCTGACATTTCGTGCCATGTGTCCACTAGCTGTAGCTTGACATCCGCCACGGTCCTGGAAGCAAAATGCAAATCATATCATCTTGCAGGCAATAAAAAATCTGTGCGTTCTCTCTGGCTCAACGGTTTCTGAAGTGGGCCTCGCTGTCGAATAAGCCAGCCACCCTCGGAATAAATATAAACCATCCCATTAAAGTGTAATAATACTTAGCACTTTAAGAGGGTTCCAACGGATTCATGAGGATTATCTGAGTAAACAAGTCAGTAAGACGGATCGGTATGTTTACCTGCATCTCGTGGACAGGGGAGGGGGCTGTAGTGTGCGTGGGGGGGGGGGTTCCCATGGCCACTAAGTGGCTCCATTCCACTAACTAGCATCCCCTCTTGCCCCAGTGTGTGGTGCATAGATTGAAGGTCTTGGCCTAGAACCATAGAATCATAGAGTTGGAAGGGACCTCCAGGGTCATCTAGCCTCTGTGCCTCTACATCCGGTTGTTGACCCATCAGAGGAGACAGGATGCTGGACTAGGTGGACCCCTGGTCTGACCCAGCAGGGCTCTTCTGATGTTCTTATCAGGGGAAGGCCTCGGCCTCTCTGCCCTGCTGTTAGCTGTCCAGAGGAACCAGTTGGCCACTGTGAGAGACAGGATGCTGGACTAGGTGGACCACTGGTCTGACCCAGCAGGGCTTTTCTGATATTCTTAACAGGGGAAGGTCTCGGCCTCTCTGCCCTGCTGTTAGCCGTCCAGAGGAACCAGTTGGCCACTGTGAGAGACAGGATGCTGGACTAGGTGGACCACTGGTCTGACCCAGCAGGGCTCTTCTGATGTTCTTATCAGGGGAAGGTCTTGGCCTATGTGCCCTGCTGTTAGCTGTCCAGAGGAACCAGTTGGCCACCGTGTGAGATGGGATGCTGGACTAGGTGGACCACTGGTCTGACCCAGCAGGGCTCTTCTGATGTTCTTATCAGGGGAAGGTCTCGGCCTCTGTGCCCTGCTGTTAGCTGTCCAGAGGAACCAGTTGGCCACTGTGAGAGACAGGATGCTGGACTAGGTGGACCCCTGGTCTGACCCAGCAGGGCTCTTCTGATGTTCTTATCAGGGGAAGGCCTCGGCCTCTATGCCCTGTTGTCAGCCCTCCAGAGGAACTAGCCGGTCCCTGTATGAGACAGGATGCTGGATTAGATGGAGCATTGCTCTGATCCAGTAGGACTCTCATTATGTTCTTATGACTTCCCAGTCCTGGACCAGTACCAGCATTCTTATGTTCTTACTGTTGAGGAAAGGTGGCTGAGAGCATGGCCAGAAGGAGGGACTGTGAGTGGGCAGTGGAATGATGCACAGGTAGGAGAAATACATGGCTGTGGAGAAAAGGGTGAGTGTGTGAAGGGATACTCAGGGTGGGCAGAAGGTCCATCAGTGGCTATTAGCCACAAGGTATAGATAGGAACTCTCGGTCTGGGACAAGTGATGCTCTGTATTCTTGGTGCTATTTGCCAGTGGCAGGGAGGCCATGGTGGAGCAGCAAGACTTTAACTGTGAAATAGCTCGCAAAAGCCTCACAGCCAATGACCAGTTCCCTACTATTTTGTCCGCCCTGAGGCAGTGAAGTTAAAGATCGAATCATTCTAAATAATTGGGCTGGGCTGTTAACTCGCAGACGCAATGACCATCGCATAGAAATTCTTCTTAGCAGCTTTCACTGCCATCTCATGGGTTTTTACAAATGCTCTATAAGATGTTCTTGTAGCTTCATCACGAGAGCGCTGCCACACTCATTCTAGCCATCTCAGTTCCCATTTCATCCTCTGTAGCTCCGGGGTATACCACGGAACCAGTTTGGTACGAGGGCGGAGAGGGCACCTATTTGCCAGAAGTTCTGATTCTGTCTGCATAGCCATGATAGTTCATTTGTCTTCTTTAGATTAAAAAAAATGTTATTAGGTCCAATTGCTCAATTCCTGGACTCACGGGATGTGGGAGGTATCCCCCCCCCCCGTCTATACAAGTAGGAGATCATAGAATCATAGAATCACAGAGTTGGAAGGGATCTCCAGAGTCATCTAGTCCAACCCCCGGCACAATGCATAAACTTCATGGGGAAGAGGAACCCCATGAAGGAGGGGAACCTCATGTTGAAGAGCTGTGGCACAGTGGTAGAGCATCTGTTTTGCATGCAGAAGGTCCCAAGTTCAAAACCCTTAGTCCATCAAGGTCAAGACTATCTAGTCAGACTGGCAGTGACTTTCCAGCATCTCAGGTCTTTCAAATCACCTACAGCCTGAAGCTTTGAAACTGGAGGTGCCGGGCACTGAGCCTGGGACCTTCTGCCTGCCAAGCAGATGCTCCACCACTGAGCCACAGCCCATCTTTACCGTTCTCCAGGGTCTCAGGCAGAGAGGTCTTTCCCATCACCTACTGCCTGGTCCTTTCAACTGGAGATGCCGGGGATTGAACCTGGGACCTTCTGCCTGCCAAGCAGATGCTCCACCACTGAGCCACAGACCCTCCCCTGCACATGTTCTGTGCAGGCAATACAGCTTGAATCTGGGAAGACAATCAGACAGGATGTGCTGTGGGTTGGAGCCAGCCAGCATGTTCAGTGGTGAAAAAGGTAGGGAGGGGTCACGTTGGACCACCAAGAAGGCTAGGCTTGGGATCATGAGATCATAAGAACTTAAGAGAAGCCATGATGGATCAGCCCAACACTCTGTGTCACACAGTGGCCAAAACCCAGGTGCCATCAGGAGGTCCATCAGCAGGACCAGAACTCCAGAAGCCCTCCCACAGTTGCCCTCCAAGCATCACGAATACAGAGAAGCCATGTTGGATTAGGCCAATGGCCCATCCAGTCCCACACTCTCTGTCACACAGTCGCCAAAACCCAGGTGCCATCAGGAGGTCCATCAGTGGAGCCAGAAGCCCTCCAACTGTTGCCCCCCAACTGCCAAGAAGACAGAGCATCACTGCCTCAGACATAATATTCCATCTATACGTTGTGGCTAATAGCCACAGATGGACCTCTGCTCCATTATGTGTATCCAAACCCCTCTTGAAGGTGGCTATGCTTGTAACTGCCACCACTACGTTCTGCGGCAATAATTCCACGTTAATTGCTCTTTGGGTGAAGAAGGACTTCATTTTATCTGTTCGAAGCCTCCTGCTCATTAATTTCATTGAGTGCCCACAAGTAATTGTATTGTGAGAAAGGGAGAAAATGACTTCTGCCTCTACCTTCTCTATCCCATGCATAATTTTGTAAACCTCTGTCATATCACCCCTCAGTCCTCATTTCTCGAAGCTAAAGAGCCCAAACCTCTTTAATCTTTCTTCATAGGGAAGGTGTTTCATCCCCTTATTCGTTTTAGTTGCCCTTTTCTGCACTTTTTCCGATGCTGCATGAGCAAAAGTCCTGTGGGACAGGAACTGTAATAAAAAGGGAATTGAACAAGGTTGAGTGAAAAAGGCTGGGGTACCCAATGTCCTTTAAAATAAATAAATAATGGAATCAGTACTAGATAGTTCCTAGTGGGACTGGGGGTATGTTCCACACTGGTAAATGTTCACAGGATCAGAGTTTTTGCTGCCTGCTGTACAAATCCATTTGCTTATGCTTCACTGGGCTCATGTAGTGGTAAATAAAACAGATACTGCAAAGATATCATAAGTCTCCCGTGGTTTCTTATGCAAAGAAAAATGTAGTGCTTTTCACTTTTCATTAGAATGGGGTGCACCATTTTCCAGAGACTTGAAAGTGATCGGTTGCAGCTGTCACTACCTACTGGCATACAGATAGGTGTTTTTAGTCCTCCGGCTGTTGCTGATCAAACGGGTCTTGCAGGTTTTTGAATGGCCACAAAAACCTGCAAGATCTTTTTGACTGAGGGCCCCAGTGGGATAGAAAAAAGGAAAGGAAAGAATGTCAGTTACAGAAAGCTATGGTTTTGTACTCCTTGACCTGGATAACCCAGGTTGGCCCAATATTGTCAGATTGTGGAAGCTAAGCAGGGTGGAAGACCACCAAGGACGTTCAGAGTTGCTACATGGAGGAATGCAATGGCAAACCACCTCTGTTCATCTCCTACCTTGACCTGGATGGCCCAGGCTAGCCCGATCTCATCGGATCTTGGAAACTAAGCAGAGTCAACCCTGGTTAGTATTTGGATGGGAGACCACCAAGGAAGGCCAGGTCTGCTACAGGGAGGCAAGCAATGACGAACCTTCTATGTTCGGCCCTGGCCTTGAAAACCCTATGGGGTTCCCATAGATCAGCTGCAAGGGGATGGCACTTTCTACCATGCACAGACACATGAGCACGTACGCATGAAGCTGCCTTGTACTGAATCAGACCCTTGGTCCATCAGAGTCAGCACTGTCTACTCAGACTGGCAGCAGCTCTCCAGGGTCTCAGGCGGAGGCCTTTCATACCCCCTCTTACCAGATCCTTTTAACTGGAGGTGCTGGGGATTGAAACTGGGACCTTCTGCATGCGAAGCAGATGCTCTGCCCCTGAGCCACAGCCCCTCTTTACAGCTCTCCAGGGTCTCAGGCGGAGAGATCTTTCACATCACCTACTGCCTGGTCCTTTTTAACTGGAGATGCTGGGGACTGAACCTGGGACCTTCTGCATGCCAAGCAGATGCTTTGCCAGTGAGCCACAGCCCTTCCCACAGTACCACCAGCACTATGATCTGTACACTGTCCATGGGTCATATTTGCTTCCCTGGCTTGCCTGCCTGCTTCCTGTCAGGAAGAATGGCTTCCTGACCCCAAAGTGGCGATCAGCATTTCCCTGGCCATGTAAGAAAGGGCCACTGAGGAACCACTGTGTCAGGAAGTTCTTCCTGATGTTTAGCTGAAAACTCTTCTGATTAAATTTCAACCCGTTGGTTCTGGTCTGACCTTCCAGGGCAACAGAAAACAACTCTGTACCATCCGCTAGATGACAGCCCTTCAAGTTCTTGCAGATGGTGATCATATGACCTCTCAGTCGTCTCCTCTCCAGGCTAAACAGACCCAGCTCCTTCAACCTTTCCTCATAGGACTTGGTCTCCAGACCCCTCAGCAGCTTCGTTGCCCTCCACCGGACATGTTCCAGCTTGTCTATATCCTTCTTATATTGTGGTGCCCAAAACTGAACACAGGCCCCGGTCACCCGGCAAAGTTGCCGCAGAAGAGGCACGGATGGTGGGTGGATTATCCAGGCGCGATCACAGAAGGAAGTGGAGTGGAAGTGGAGCGCACTGGTGGCTTACCGTCGACAATGCGCCTTAAAAAACTAGTACCTCCAAGGTACTAATAAACGTTTGCCACGGGCTGCCTCCAGACGCCCGTGTTGTGATCATGCCAGTGCGCGGCATTCCCCTCCGGTCCCTCGTTTACCCGCCGGCACCGAGGTGTTACCATGTGGACTTGTATTTGCATTTTATCTATGTTGTGCTTATGAAGTATTGCTCAAATGTCTATGTATCTGTGCTTTTGGGACCCAGGGCCCATTGTTGTGTGTGTGCGTGCTGCCATGCGCTTGAATAGCTGGCCTTACACCTCACTCTGTCCCTGATGGGCATTGATGAGATGCCAGCCACAGCACACATGCTTTCCCTGGAATTTTCCACTGTGCCCCTGGCCCAAAGAGGTCATCACCGGTATGCACCAGGAGACATTTGGAGATGCACCAGGCGTGATCACCCTTGATGGATTATGGGAAAGCACCAACTCCCTTCCTGCTATCTGGTTTGGGCATCGAAAGACAATACTGTTTTATTGCCCTGAGGACCAGGCTCATCAGGTGCTTCAGGTGACTCTCTAAGTTCCCCGGAGTCGCGACCAGGGAACACACACGTGGCGTGGCAGGACCAGCCTCTGTGTGTTCAGAGTTCACCAGTTGATACGTTAGTTGCCCCCTTTTTCCTAGGAGGAGATTTCTTCTCAGCGGACCTCAGATAAGTATAGCCGCCTATTTGTGAAGTCATCCCCCTTTTATTTGATGCTTTTGTTATTTTCTATGCTTTAATTGTTTCTATATGCTATTGTAACTAAGGAGCTGTGTGAATTGTGTATGCATCTGTTTTTGTATGTCTGAAGAAACTGCTTTAGTAAAAGACAACATTTATTCATAAAACCAGTGTGTTGTCTGACTTCCTTGGGAGATAGCAAGCGTTTCATTGGCCAATCCGACCTCTGGATACACAGGTTAGGACTCACGCACCGCCCATCCTCTATAAGCAGAGTTGACTTGGGCTCCCAGTACCAAATTGGACCGGTTCGGGTAACAGAGGGAAGGACCCGTGGTGTGCCGCCGGCGCATCTGATTGCGTAATCGTGCATCAAACTGCGCTGGGGCAATTAGCCATGCCTCCCCCCCCCAATATCCGGCCTGTGTGACCGGGGCCACAATACTCTAGGTGAGATCTAACTAGAAATTAGCTGCCTATATTTGATTCCTTACCTGCACAGTGCTTTGAGATCGCTCACAACAGTCCTATGAAGCTGGTTATGCCAAGCATGCTTGACACACCCCATGAGCTTAGGGGCCACGTGAGGATTTGATCTGGACCTGCCCAACACCCTTACGACTCCACTATGCTAGATCCACCACGTGGGAGAAAGTATGGCAGGGTCTGATGCAAGAAAGAGAATAGTGTTGCCGCGACCATGGGTGTTTTTTTTAAATCTGTTTCGTAGAACAGAATATGACACACATACATATGTTTGAAAGATCTTGTGTGACTAAGGGATGCGCAATGTATTAGTCATTCCCACGGAGAAATAGCACACTGATGGATGCATATGTTTAGTTTATGTTTTGGTTGTAGCTATTTATGGTTATCGGCATCATATTAATTCAATTTTCCGGACAGCTCATGATGAGCCTCGCTGGCATGATACATAAACATGCACGCACGGCCAAGCAGTGTGCGAAGACGCTTTCTATGCTCCTGGGGTCTGTGAGACCATCAACAGAATGTTTAGGGTTGGGGGGGTTAAAAGTCATTTTACGGTACTTGCTATTTCTGGTAGTTTCCGCCCCCCCCCCATCACCAGCCAACTTGGAGCTGAAAAGTAGGGTGAGTTATCCTATCTTATAGGAACATATGCAGATGCCTTATATGTCAGTCCACCTACATCAAGACTTATCTTCTCTGATTGGGTGCCAGGCAGGGAATCATCTTTCTGCAGACACCATTAATTGTATCCAGGGCCTTCCGCATGCCAAACAGATGCTCCTCTGATCCATCCCAGTTCCTCCCACATGAAGAAGAAGAAGAAGAGGAGGAGGAAGAGGACGAGATTGGATTTATACCCCAACCTTCACTCAGAGTCTCAGAGCGGCTTACAAACTCCTTTTCCTTCCCTGGGAGGTGGGGCTGAGAGAGCTTTGACAGGGACTGCTCTTTTTCAAGGACAGCTCTTGTCAGAACTATGGCTTGCCCAAGGTCATCCAGCAGCTGCAAGTGGAGGAGTGGGGAATCAAACCCGGTTCTCCCAGATTAGAGTCCGCGCACTTAACCACGACACCAAACTGGTGTATTTACAGAAATAAGCACCTTATATTGTTTACTGCTTATACCCCCCACCAGTGTATTCCACCATTTTGTTTCTGACCAAGCACCAGTGCCTAACAATTGTTTTCCCACCATCTTATTTTCGACCAACCTTCAGTGCCTTAGGACTGGTTTTTCCACCATCATATTTCCTACTGAGCATCAGAGCCTAACAATTGTTTTTCCCCCCACCATCTTGTTACCTACTGAGCATCAGTAGCCAGTTTGGTGTAGTGGTTAAGTGTGCGGACTCTAATCTCGGAGAACTGGGTTTGATTCCCCACTCCTCCACTTGAAGCTGCTGGATGACCTTGGGCAAGCCATAGTTCTGTCAGAGCTGTTCTCTCAAGGGCAGTTCTGGAAAGAGCTCTCTCAGCCCCACCTACCTCACAGGGTGTCTGTTGTGGGGAGGGGGAGGAGTTTGTAAGCCTCTCTGAGACTCATCTGGGCAGTGAAGGGTGGGGTATAAATCCAATCTCTTCTTCTTTTTCTACTGCACTCAGTGTCAGGCTTCTACTACTGGTATAGTAACCAAATATCCCAATAGAGCGCCAGCTTGGTGTAGTGGTTAAGAGATCCAGGACTCTAATCTGTAGAACTGGGTTTGATTCCCCACTCCTCCACATGCAGCTCCTGGTGTGACCTTGGGTCAGTCACAAGTTCTCTCAGAGCTGTCCTTGAAAGAGCCGTTCTCTCAGAGCTCTCTCAGCCCTGCCTACCTCACAGAGTGTCTGTTGTGGGGAGAGGAAGGGAAAGGAGTCTGTAAGCTGCTCTGAGTGAAGAGCAGTGTATAAATCAAGTCTCTTATTCTTCTTCATCAGGGCCTAATGATTGGTTGCTGACTTATACATGGCTTTTGCTAAAACAGCCAAGGGATAATATGCACAAAAGTTGCTATAGGTTTTGTATTTGGTTGATTTATATGTTACCACTTCTTTAAGATATAATCAAGGGGCATTCTGGGAAAAGGGAAGAAAGATGCCGACTCCCATACTGAAGTGATTTTAGTTCTGAAGAGGCTGCAGTTTGTGCTTGGTAAGAAATAAAAGTTGATGCCTTCTACATTTCCCTCCCTTCGACCCCAATTGGAGTCTACCTGATTGCAGTACCCGAAAACCTAAGAGATTTATCATGACACGAGTCTCTGCAAACTACTTTATCAAATTTGTTTTCAGGTATTCTTTATTACTTATATAGATGACTGAAACAAAAACGAACCATTCGTGTTTTTGACATCTATATACTGTTTCTCAAGTACGGCCCCCATCTGTGGATATTTAAATCTGTGGATCGGGGCCATGCTGACTCTAAGCAGGTGATTCTGCAAACTTGGGGGGCATCCCAAGTTTGCAAAAAAAAAAAAAAAAGGCTGACATCCCTAAGAATACATTGGAGGATTCAAATTCTCCCCCAAAATAGAAAAAGTGTTGTCTCCACACATGAAGGCAATGGACTTACTTTCTTCCTTGCTGGCAGCAGCAGATGTGAGTCAGCATCCAGAAGCCTCTCTGGGCCTGGCCATGGTGGCAGCGGCTTCTGGGAGCATCTCTGAGCCAAAGTAGCAATGGGGGGATATTGACAAGAAGGGGGGTGGAAGAAATAGAGGGGAAAAGTTGGAAAAATTGGTAAAAATAGTTAGATATTGAGATATTACAATGGATCTTTGCTTCACTGGAGAGGGGGCATTTTCTTCTATGTAAAAATCTTTATTTCTAAAGGAAGGGTTCACAGGAAATCTACAAAACAACAAAGACACCTAAGGCCACATCCTTACACTTTGACCACAGGGTCTACAGCAATGGAGATTCTTCTTGATGATGATTGTGAGTAAACAGACTTCAGTTTCACTGGCTTTGTTTCCATTGGCTCTGTGCCAGGTTTCCTTCCCAGTCAGTCTAAACAATAGCACACAAGGAAAGCAAACATTAACCCTATAATGACTGAATTTTAGACCTTGCAACACACATATTTCCAACAGGAAGCAGGTTAACAAAGAAGGGGAGGGGTAGATTGATGGAGAAGGGGGAAAGAGATGGGATAGGTTGACGGATAAAGGGGGGAAGAGAAAGGGGGAGATCATCAGAGAAAAGGAGGGAGAGAAAGCGAGGTGGAGAAGATTGACATAAAGGGAGGGGGTGAGAAAGATGGGGAAGATTGTTAGAGAAGGGGGAAGAGGGAAGCAAGCAAATGAGGGAAGGGATGCCTCCTGCTCGCATGTTCCTTGTGGGTGCCCACTTGTTGTTCCTTAATCTTTGAATCTACACAGCCAAGTAGATTGATGGAGAAGGGGGAAAGAGATGGGGTAGGTTGACGGATAAAGGGGGGAAGAGAAAGGGGGAGATCATCAGAGAAAAGGAGGGAGAGAAAGCGAGGTGGAGAAGATTGACATAAAGGGAGGGGGTGAGAAAGATGGGGAAGATTGTTAGAGAAGGGGGAAGAGGGAAGCAAGCAAATGAGGGAAGGGACGCATCCTCCTCGCAAGTTCCTTGTGGGTGCCCACTTGTTGTTCCTTAATCTTTGAATCTACACAGCCAAGTACCCAAGTGAAAATAACATGGCAAGTGAAGCTTTGGAACCAGCAAGATAGGGGGGGGGGGGTTGGGGGGGGAAGGTTTACAATATTTGATATTTCTTAGAAATGTAACAGCCCTAATAACACAGATTAGCCTGATCCCATCATAACTCCGAGGCTAAGCAGGGTCTGTGCTTGAATGGGAGGCCACCAAGGAAGACGGGGGCTGCTGGGCAGAGGAAGGCAGTGGCAAAGCACCTATGCTCTTCTCTTGGCTGGAAGACTGCCATGGATGGGGTCGCCATGAGTCACTTGGAACACAATGGTGCACATTGTCCTTATGTACCCTAGATCCAAATCCCACATGGCCATGGGGAGATGGAAATAAAATACCCCTCTTGTACTCTACTCAGCCCCGTAGCTAGGGAATTCTTTGGGAGGGGGCCTCGGGGGGCCCACCAGCTAATGAAATGAAAGTACAGGGCAGGTGGTCAGAGTACCAGAAAAATATCTACTTCTGCTTCATTGACTATGCTAAAGCCTTTGACTGTGTGGATCACAACAAACTATGGCAGGTCCTTAAAGAGATGGGAGTACCAGACCACCTCACATGTCTCTTGAGAAACCTGTATAAGGGCCAAGAAGCGACAGTTAGAACCGGATATGGAACAACTGATTGGTTCAGCATAGGAAAAGGAGTACGACAAGGATGTATATTGTCACCTTGCTTATTTAATATATATGCAGAGTACATCATGCGAAATGCTGGCCTGGATGAATCACAAGCGGGAATTAAGATTGCTGGGGAAAAGATCAACAACCTCAGATATGCAGACGATACCACTCTAATGGCAGAAAGTGAAGAGGACCTAAAGAGCCTCTTGCTCAGGGTAAAAGAGGAGAGCGCAAAAGTGGGCTTGAAGCTCAACATCAAAAAAACTAAGATCATGGCATCCGGCCCCATCACTCCTTGGCAAATAGAAGGGGAAGTCGTGGAAGTAGTGACAGACTTCACGTTCCTGGGATCCCAGATCACCGCAGACTGTGACAGCAGTCATGAAATTAAAAGACGCCTGCTCCTTGGGAGGAAAGCGATGGCGAACCTAAACAGCATGATAAAAAGTAGAGACATCACCCTGCCAACAAAAGTCCGCATGGTCAAAGCAATGGTATTCCCAGTAGTCATGTATGGCTGTGAGAGTTGGACTATAAGGAAGGCCGAGCGCCGAAGAATAGATTCTTTTGAACTATGGTGCTGGAGGAGACTCTTGAGAGTCCCTTGGACTGCAAGAAGAACAAATCAGTCAATCCTCAAAGAAATCAACCCTGACTGTTCCCTGGAAGGCCAGATACTGAAGTTGAAGCTCAAATACTTTGGCCACCAAATGAGAAGGGAGCACTCACTGGAGAAGACCCTGATGCTGGGAAAGATTGAAGGTCAAAGAAGACGGGGACGGCAAAGGATGAGATGGTTAGACAGTGTTATCGAGGCAACGAACATAAAGTTGAGCCAGGAAGGCCTGCCATGATCTGTTCCATGGGGTCGCAAAGAGTCGGACTCGACTGTGCAACTGAACAACATACTCTACTGCTCAGGTTTAAGGTTAGATAAGCAACTTGGATAAGCCCATATAGCAGCAAACCTCACCAGCCAGAGAAGGCTGTTTAGTTGGAATGCTTGAACACTTGCCAGTTCGGCTCACTCCCTGTTTGCCAGTCACAAACTGGAAGCCGGTTTTTCAACAGTCTGCTTGTATGCTTGTCAGTTGGGTTGCCAGCTCTGGGCTGGGAAATACCTGGAGGTTTGGGGAGTGGAGCCCGGGGAGGTCAGGGTTTGGGGAGTGACTTCAGGGGGGGTACAATGCCATACCGTCCACCCTCCAAAGCAGCTATTGTCTCCATGGGAACCAATATTTGTCCTCCGGAGAGCAACTGTAATAATGTGAAATCTCCAGGTGCTACCTGGAGGTTGGCAGCCCTGCCTATTAATGTCTATTTAGCACGTTACTTCACCATCCTTCTTCCTAACACCGCAGTAAAGGCTTTTCTCACATGCGCGTTCTCACACCATCAGGCTGAGTTCCACTCGCCCCCGATTCCTTGCTTCGGCGCCTTTCTGCTTGGCAGGCAATTGTTTAAACGGACAGCTAGATCAGTCACGAATCATATACATCAATCATACATAAACACTCTGGTTTTTTAAAAAAACAAACAAAGTCCACTTGCTTTCATCTAAATAGTCCTTAGTGATGTTCATGGCTGCCAGTCCCTTTGGACCGGCAGTGCTTTCGCACATGAACAGTACTGGGAGGGAAAAGACGCGAAACTGTTTGGCAGATGCTGGGGGCTGTTCAAAGCCGAACCAAACAGACTGGGCTGTTGCCTCACATCTGATCATCAAAGTCAGACGCGGGACGTTTGACTATAAACATGCTCAGCACAAAATCTGCAGCATCCCCCCTGCTGAGGTTCGAGACCAATTTCCGAGGAGCCACAGTTTCATGCTATTGCTGTATTGGGTAGGGTTGCCAGCTCTTGCTGTATTTCAGGCTATTGCTGTATTGGGTAGGGTTGAGAGACAGTTTGATGTAGTGGTTGGGAGTGCGGACTCTAATCTGGGAGAAGCGGGTTTGATTCCCCGCTCCTCCACATGCAGCTGCTGGTGTGACCTTGAGTCAGTCACAAGTTCTCTCAGAGCAGTTCTCAAAAGAGCCCTCTCA
>NW_015173140.1:105106-106862 GCF_001447785.1 Gekko japonicus
ATATACGGTAATAAGAGCATAAGAACCTAAGAGAAGCCAAGGTTGGATCAGGCCAAAGGTCCATCCAGTCCAACACTCTGTGTCACACAGTGGCCAGAAATACCAGGGGCCATCAGGAGGTCCACCAGTGGGGCCAGGACACTAGAAGCCCTCCCACTGTTGACCCACCCCCCAGCACCAAGAAGACAAGAGCATCACTTGCCCCAGAGCCCCTATCTGTACCTTGTGGCTAAGAGCCACTGATGGACCTCTGCTCCATCATAATAAATAAATAAATAAATGTGGGTAGTGAAAGGCAGGGTACAAGAGCATCACTTGCCCCAGAGCCCCTATCTGTACCTTGTGGCTAAGAGCCACTGATGGACCTCTGCTCCATCATAATAAATAAATAAATAAATGTGGGTAGTGAAAGGCAGGGTACAATTCCAATCACCACCACTCCTCCTACTCCTACTCCTACTCCGGGTTCAGAAATTTCTGGAGATATTGTGGGGTGGAGTACAAGGAGGGCAGGATTGAGGAGGGGAAGGACTTCAGTGGGGTATAATGCCATCGAGTCCATCTTCCAAAGCAGCCATTTTCTCCAGGCGAACTGATGTCTGTCGCCTGGAGACCAGTTGTAATTATGGGAGATCTCCGGCCACCACCGGAAGGCAGCCTTGAGAAAGACAGGAGCGCTCCGTCTATGACTGTCAGCTGCTTAATGGGCCTTTTGTAGGACCAGCAACAAACATCAATTTAAATTTCAATGTAACCACAAAAGGAAACCTCCCCCTTTAGAAGACTTTCAAGAAAGGAGAAGCGGGTGTACCATTTTAGAAACTCCCAAGTTCCCGTTTGGGGTTGATTGTGTTAAATTGACTGGTAGCTATTAGATTGTACAAACTGATCATTATTGTTGATATTGCGTGTAATGAATATATACCTGCTTGAGAATATTAGGAATAATACACAATGCACTTTGTAAGATGGGACATAGAGAACACTTCAACTTATAAATAAGGTTTTTGCAGTGTATATATTGGTCGTTTGACCGCCTGAAGGTTGGCAACCCTAGTATCGGGAGAATTCCCCACTTGTCTCCCCCTCTCCCCACTGACGATTCTCGTGGGGCCCCAAAATATAAAGTTTAGAATGGGAAGGGCCAGGAGGAGGATCTGACCCGGATGGGCCAGGCTAGCCTGATCTCATCAGATCTTGGAAGCAGGGCCGGCCCGAGGGGTTTGTGCGCCCTAGGCGAGGCCGCCTCGTGGCGCCCCCCTCGGAAGCCAACCTCCCAGTGGGGCCTGGAGAACTCCCAGCTGGCCGCCTGGAGGGGTGAGAGAGGGCCTCTGAGGTAGGTGGGGTAGGTGGGGCTAGGGTTGCCAAATAGAAAAATCTTACCGGCGGGGGAGTGTTCTGTCGCTCCAGGAGCCGGCCGGGGATGTGCGCTTCTGGAGCGTCACCGGAAGTGACGTCACACGCTGGGCGGGGCCACGCCATTTGAGGGGAAAACTCTTTGTTTTCCCATCAAATGGCATGGCCCCGCCCCCAGCGTGCAACGTCACTTCCGGGTGACGCACACACGGGGGTGGGGTTTCCCCCGAGAGGCGCTGCCCCCCGCCCCCAGCGTGCGATGTCACTTCCGGGTGACGCATGCGCGGGGGTGGGGTTTCCCCCGGGCCCCGATTCCGCGGGAGCGGGAATCGGGGCTTGATACCGGGGGGATTTCCGCCCCTGGGGGGATTTGGGAACCCTAGGTGGGGCTCAGAGACCT
>NW_015173140.1:110674-114906 GCF_001447785.1 Gekko japonicus
GAGACTCCCTTGGGTAGTGAAGGGCGGGGTATAAATCCAATCTCTTCTTCTTCTTTTACCTCACAGGGTGTCTGTGGTGGAGAGGGGAAGGGAAAGAAGTTTGTGAGCCCCTCTGAGACACCTTCGGGTAGTGAAGGGTGGGGTATAAATCCAGTCTCTTCTTCTTCTTCTTTTACCTCACAGGGTGTCTGTAGTGGGGAGGGGAAGGGAAAGGAGTTTGTAAGCCGCTCTGAGACTCCCTTGGGTAGTGAAGGGTGGGGTATAAATCCAATCTCTTCTTCTTCTTCTTTTACCTCACAGGGTGTCTGTTGTGGGGAGGGGAAGGGAAAGGAGTTTTGTAAGCCGCTCTGAGACTCATCTGGGTAGTGAAGGGCGGGGTATAAATCCAATCTCTTCTTCTTCTTCTTCTTCTTCTTCTTCTTCTTCTTCCCCATCCCAACATTGCCTGGATGTAGGGTAGCCAACCTCCAGGTGGCACCTGGACATCTCCCACTATTACAGTTGATCTCCGGACAACCAAGATCAGTTTCCCCTTGAGAAAATGACTACTCTGGAGAGTAGACTCCATGGCATTATACCCTGCTGAGGTTCCGTCACTCCCCAAACCCCACCTTTCCTGAGGATCCACCCCACAAATCTCCAAGAAGTTACCCAACCCAGAGCTGACCACCCTACATGTCTGAAAAGGGGAAAGTGTCTTCCCCATCCGGTTTTCTGCACGCACGCCAGTGGACAGACTCAAGAATCGGTCCTGTCAATAAGATATATGGCCCAAATTAAAGACGTTAAAGATTATGGCCTAAAGGGCGGGGGGAATGGCTTCGGCGTGCGTATTGCAAGCAGTAAAAACGAATCGCTGATTTGCAAGTGGACACGGGGGGGGACACGAGGAAGTGAATTATTAATTATCGCCTTCATTCGGCGTCGACGTGTTTTGTATTCTGCAAAGCCAGTGGCGAGGCTGACCTGAGATTGTTTTAGATTTCACGGGCCTGTATGGAGATGCCAACGTGAGACGTGGAAGCCGGACTTCGAATCTCCACAGGAATCCATGAAGATGCTGCATGCGCCAAAGAGAAGGGTAAATCTTGTTATGAGAACGATTAGTGCGAAATTACAAAGCCTTTGTTCATCGTTCCATAATTAAAGACCTTTCAGCACTTCCAATTTAAGCATCTCCATTGAATTAGCAGCAAAAGTTCACTCTGGGCAAAAATTTGTAATGCAGGGGTTCGGCCCAGATGCCATTGGAACTCCCCCCCCCTTTCCTTCCCAATTTAACTTGTGTGTGTGATTTACTAATTAAAATTGACTGCATGTTTAAATGGAACTGAGGTGGAAAGTTATTCCATTATATAAAATAATTGCCAGGTTATTTCTCTCCTTGTTTAAACTGCCAGATTGCATTGCCCACTCTCAATGGTGATTGTTCATAAGAAGTGGTAATTACACGGACATTATGCTGGTAATATGTACAATTCAAGAATCTTAGAAGGTGCCCCATCAAACCCCTAGCTGTGATGGGTGTTTTTTTTTAAAGGGCCACAATCAATTATTCTGGAATCACAGTCCTTACATTCTTAGATGTCTTTATTATTATTATTATTCCTAGTTTATTTCATGGTGGAAAGTGCTGTTAAGGCAGAGGGTTTCCAAGGGAAGAAACAAAGGCCCCTTTCACATTACCGTTCTAAACTGGACGTTATCCGTTGTTGGCTCGGTTCCAAGTAAAGTGATACAGGGATGGCGGTTTCATACAGCAAATTTCATGCCGTTAATGAGCCATCTCTGAAGCGATCTGGCTATTTCAAACAGCACTGTGCTTTTCCCCCCCACTGTTTTTCGCCACACAATCTTCCTCGAACCATTTTTAAAAATATTCTGAGGACTATAGCGCTAGAGCAATACAGCACTTCAGTGCTACAGCAGCACCATTGAGATGCCTTGGCACAAGTTCTGTAACACCAATCACTGATGCCCTGAGCACCCACTACCCAATGAGCTTCTTCTTCTCCTCCTCCCGTAACAACAGCCGCAATCTGAATGTATCTCAGTGGTGCCAAGGCATCTCAATAGTGCTGCTGTAGCACTGAAGTGCTATATTGGTCTAGAGCTATAGCGCTCAGCTTAGAACTTTCAAAAAAGTTTGAGAAAGATCATGCAGTGAAAAAGGGTGGGGGAAAGCACGATGCTATCGGAAGTGCTTCAGACATTTTAAACAGCACACTACAGTGGTTCCCCTGCTTTTCGGGGCTTCTGCCCACCACCAGACAGCTGGCCATTGCGGAAACCCCGCCCCCAAACAGCCACCTCCGGGCGCAAATTCCTGGCATGATGACATCACCTGGAAGTGACATCATCATGTCAGGGATGTTGTGTGTGATGCTCTGGTGTGAGGGCAAAACTCTATGGTAAATTTGGCCTAAAACCATAGAGTTCTGCCCTTAAACCAGAGTGTTGCTGTGCAGCAATGACAACATGATGTCCTACTGGGAACTGATTTCTGTGATCTAGAGATGAGCTGTAATTCCCGGGGACTCCCGGGGCCCACCCGGAGGCTAGCATCCCTATCAGTATAGGATTGGTTCTTCTATGTCCAAAGAGGCCAGTATCGTGTTTTCTATGGACACCCAACACTTCAAGATCCTCTGCTGCAGATCTATAGCACTTTTGATAAATGTTTTAAGAAAACAGCTCATCTTTAATAAACAGTTTCAACATGCCGTTATTATACCATCACTAAAAATAAAGGCAACTTGTAAGGGCTGCATATCAAGATGAGCTGTGTAATAATTCATTGCGAACATGCAGGAATATTTCTGGAAACCAGTGTAACCTAGTTTTAAAAAAACATAGGGGTTTTTTTTAAGTTAACATTCCTTCTTTACTATTCTCCTTTTGGCATTGCCGATAGCATCTTCAACAACAGGATGAAGTTTACATTCATTTTCAATTCCCAGCCCTCTCTCCTTTCTTTGTCTACCAGCTACGGCACATGGAGAAAAGTCACCATCCACCATTGGACTCTCAGAATTAAAAATGTGTTGCCAACCTGTTGAAAGACGCTTTAATTTCAGTGAGAGCCGTCGTTCAGACTTTGCAGTGTTCCACACAAAATCCAATCAATCCCGGGGAATGAGTCGCAAGGGAGAACTTTTAGACATGCCCTCCCATGACTTCAGCTTCAGGGATAATACTTAAAATGTATCTTTGTCGCAACTGCATCGCCAACGCCACCGTCTCGAGAATTCTCTCCGTGTTTTGACACTCTGACAACAGACCCCTGGGCGCCCTGTGGGTAGGTTAAAAATCCAGCAAGGTTACTGACAAACGCAGATAATAAAACGTTTAACAAAATCATTTTAGACCAGTTTCTTTCATTGGTCACTTATCAGCATCGGCCTGGGTCCTATGAACAAGTTCCCTGTGAGCTAGGTAGCTTCTGCCACGGAGGACGCGTCCTCTTCTGGTAAAAATTCCATTTGCGCAAGGGCCCTTTGAGAATTTTTGATCTTGTGCAAATGGAAGTGCTGGCAGAGGAGGAAGCATGCTACATGGCAGGGAGACTCTCTGATGCATGTGGAATTTATTCATAGGATCCAGGCCGTTGACTGCATCGTGCTGGGATCGAGTGCCAGCTTTGAATGCAGCGTTATCTGGCTGCATGGTTTTTCAATGTAACCCAAAAGGTTTAAAACACCAGGACCCTCCCTCCGCAAGCCAAATACAATGGGTTGAATCCAAACTAAATTGGTAATTTCTACCAAATCCTTCTTCCTGTCAATGTGATGCCACTTCTGGGCGATGCTCCAGGAATCCCTCAATCTCTGTGGTCTTTTCCATAGAGATTAGGGGAAAATCCTTTTTTTTAATAATAGTTTTTTATTTTACCACAAATCAACATACAAAACAAACAAAGACACACAAACATATATTACATACAAATTGGGGGTCTTCTGAATCTATGTAATAATAATCTGTTCAATTACTTCTTACAGTGTTCAGTTGGTTATTAAGGTATATAGTAAAAGGTAAAGGTTTCCCTTGCTCGAAAGCCAGTCGAATCCGACTCTAGGGTTGCGGTGCTCATCTCCGTTTCAAAGCCAAAGAGCCAGCGCTGTCCGAAGACGTTTCTGTGGTCATGTGGCCGGCATGACTAAACACCAAGGCGCACGGAATGCTGTTACCTTCCCACCGAAGTGGTACCTATTTATCTACTTGCAATTTTTTGC
>NW_015173140.1:116462-116663 GCF_001447785.1 Gekko japonicus
GCGCCCACTCCAGGCCCTCTCCTACCTTCCTCTCTGTCTCTCTCCCAAACCCCTCTGTCTGTCTGCCTGTCTGTCTCTCCATGGTCCACCCATCCATCCTACCTTTCTAGGGCCCGTTGTCTTCCTCCTCAACAGGCTTTACGGCTAGTTAAAATATAAACCATAAAGCAAAAAATCTTCTATCCATAAAGTCTGCATATA
>NW_015173140.1:116738-120811 GCF_001447785.1 Gekko japonicus
GGAGCGGCTCGAGGGTGGGATTCCCGCTCCCGACCTTCAGTGGGGCACCATTGGTGTCAACGTTGGAGGTTAGGCATTTGGGAGTGCTCCTGGATGCCTCCTTAACAATGGAGGCCCAGGTAGCAGCCACTGCAAAATCGGCCTTTTACCACCTACGGCTGATTCAGCAGTTGGCTCCCTTCCTTGGCCGTGATGACCTGGCTACAGTGACCCATGCGATGGTTGCCTCGAGACTAGACTACTGTAACGCTCTCTACATGGGGCTGCCCTTGTCGCAAATCCGGAGGCTGCAGCTAGTGCAGAATGCCGCGGCCAGGCTGGTGATGGGCCTCCCTAAATGGGAGCGCATCCAGCCTGTGCTAAAGGCACTGCACTGGCTGCCAATAGCATACCGAATCCACTTCAAGGTGCTGGTATTGACCTTTAAAGCCCTACACGGCCAGGGTCCGACATGCCTGTGGGACTGCCTTTCCCCATATATATCCCAGCGAGCACTACGGTCAGGAACACAACATGGACTGACTGTTCCTGGCCTTAAGGACGCCAGGCTTGCAGCCACCAGGGCCAGGGCCTTTTCAGTGGCGGCTCCACACTGGTGGAATGAGCTCCCGGAAGAGATCAGGGTCCTGCGGGACCTTTTACAGTTCCGCAGGGCCTGTAAGACAGAGCTCTTCCACCAGGCTTTCAATTAGGAGATGCCACTCCTCTACCACCATCAACAGCCGTGGTTTGGGTTGACTTTTGTCCTGGGGAGGGTTTGCGTTATATCATCGCACCAAGTTAAAGATCACCGATGCTGATGATTATTGTTAGTACACCATCTGAATCATTTAGAGATTACCATCAAAAGTGTACCATCACTAGCACTTTAATTGTTAATTGTTGGATTATTTTTAATGCTTAATGCTGTTTAAATTTTGTACATGGCCGTTATGGTACAGGGTACCAACGCTGTAAGCCGCCCAGAGCCTGCTTGCGGGGAGGGCGGGGTATAAATCAAAATAATAAATAAATAAATATCTATAATATCTCTATGTTACGGAGTTACATGGTTCATTTGTCGTAGTCTTCCGACCAAGTATAAAATCTCGAACATGTATTGTGAAATTTTTCTTCTTGTCCTCTCGAAAATAAGGTTAATTTGTCCATCTCTGCTGTTTCCAAAATGAAGGTATTTCATCTTTTCTCCAATATTTGACATATAAAATTCTCACAGTGGTTAATAAATGTATACAGAGATAAAAAGCATCCTTTTTACAACTTTCTGGTCTTACATTCATAGAAATAATTCAGGAATAAAAGGTATAATACAAATCAACTTTCTTTGTAATATTCCATGGATCCAGGCCCAATATTTTTTAACTCTATCACACGTCCACCAGATATGAAAAAAAGCTCCAGGAACTTTCTTACATTTCCAATAGTCGATGCCATTTCTCCCACCACCTCACCGCTTTTTTTCTCTGGCTTCTCAAACTATCGAGAGCCTGACAGGAGACGTCTATCCTTGAATATGGCTTCCAGCTCTTTGCCATAAGAGTCCTAAAACATCTTATATGTTGGCTATCTCAAGAGCTGAGCACTGAGAAACTACAGAACGGCCTATCGAAACTGTCGTGGGTCCTGGCTCAGCGGAAGATGACTATTCCACAGACGAGGAAGAGGCACAGAGCAAACCAGCCTCCTCCGTAGTCGGCCCAGAAGAGGAACCTTTGCCAGCACCTGAGGGAGAAGAGGCTCCAGCGTCAGCACAGGAGGGGCAGCAAGGCGAAGAGCCTGAGGCTCAATCAGAGGGAGAGACTGATCCAGAGCCTGGCCGAGCACCCCCAGTTGAAGATACCTCGAGGCCAGCGTCCCCAACTAGCTCACCTGAATGTCCCAGACGCAGGGCACACCAGCATCTGGAGGTGCAGGAGAGACGGAGGAGTGCCAGACTTCAGCTGTTGCAAAGGTAATGTGAGGGGCCGTGAGTCTTTGCAGGTCGCCTCCCAGGGAAGGGAGAGTCCAGTTATAAGCAACCACGCTCACCTGCCTTGGTGCGGATGCAACCGTGCAGTCTTGGACCTTGTTCCGGCTGCCAGCCTCTGGTCCTCGCTCCTGAGAACTCTGATTGATCTCCCGGCATTCCGACCCCTGGCACTGCTTCTCGGTTTGGTTTGGACTTTGCACCTAGCTTAGTATACTGTATTCATGGCGACAGGCCAGAGACAGCACAGAAACTGGGATAGTCATCTACCAACATGGGGAGAATTTATATAGTCCATTGAAACTCACTTTGACTGTTGGTGCAAATTTTATGAAAATGGCAATGTTGTTATGGGGAGAGGAACTTGGTCTCCAAATTTGCTTTTTAAAAAATACAGCCATTAATTCTTCTTATTCTCTTTTTGTTTACTCTTCGATTTCTCTTTGGTTTTGCTTCGTAGAGAAATCATTGTGCCTTTTTGTAATTTCAGCCCTTGTATTAAATATTACATAATACTGAGTGGTGCTCAACTAGGACGATATGAAGGTCGGGGAAGCCATTGCCAGTCTCTGAGCATCTACAGAGTGCAATTTTGCAGACTCTCCTTCCTGGGCCTTCTCTCTTTGGTCAAAACAGAATTGATTAGAAACCGACTCCAAATTCCTTAAAACAGGGAAAAAGATTACTAGATTTCCGGGAGAAGCTGTATGGTAAAAATGGCTTCTACCATAGAGTTTTTGCCCAAATGTGGTCAGTCGCACAGTCGAGTCCGACTCTTCGCAACCCCATGGACCAGATCATGCCAGGCCTTCCTGTCTTCCGCCGTCCTCTGAAGTTTGCTCAATTTCATGTTCGTTGCATCTATGACACTGTCTAACCATCTCGTCCTTTGCCGTCCCCGTCTTCTTTGACTTTCAATCTTTCCCAGCATCAGGGTCTTCTTCTCCAGTGAGTGCTCCCTTCTCATTGGGTAGCCAAAGTATTATCCAGACATCTCCACGGGCGCTTTCACACAAGCGAAATAATGCAGTTTCAATCCAGTGACAATTTGCTAGTTGATTCTGTCGTTTCACAAAGTAAAATCCAGCTGCAAAGTGAATAAAAAATGCATTATTGAGTATGTGTGAAAGCACAGCAGGAGATGACATCACTTCCTGACGCACTGGAAGTTATATTGCCCTGTCACCGGGGCATCACCTGGGCCTTTCTCTCTCTCCTGGTAAGTTCCCCTACTGTGCTGCTCATCAGTGGGGAATGGGGGCCCTAGTGACAGGGGACCCCCACTTCTACCGGGGGAGGTGACAACCCTGTCCCCTTCCCTTAGCTGGATCCAGCCCAAGGAGTGAGCTATGCCATGGAAGCTCACTGGGTGACCTTAGGCCAGTCACACTCTCTCAGCCTAACCCACCTCACAGGGGTGTTGTGAGGATAAAAGGGAGGTGAGGGGAACACTGTAAGCTGCTTTGGGTCCCCATTCCCCATCCATACCGCCTCTTACCAATGTTGCACTTCCAATGAACTGACTGGTCTTATTAGTAAAAGAAGAAGAAAAATAAGAAGATGAGGAGGAGATTGGATTTATACCCCGCCCTTCACTGCCCAAAGTAGTCTCAGAGCAGCTTACAAACTCCTTTCCATTCCCCTCCCCACAACAGACACCCTGTAAGGTAGAAGAAGAAGAGATTGGATTCATACCCCGCCCTTCACTACCCAAAGGTGTCTCAGAGCGGCTTACAAACT
This sequence comes from Gekko japonicus, assembly GCF_001447785.1. Taxonomy (NCBI): domain Eukaryota; kingdom Metazoa; phylum Chordata; class Lepidosauria; order Squamata; family Gekkonidae; genus Gekko; species Gekko japonicus. Next base: position 120,445 of record NW_015173140.1, read on the forward strand.
CCTTTCCTTTCCCTTCCCCTCCCCACAACAGACACCTTGTGAGGTAAAAGAAGAAGAAGAGATTGGATTTATACCCCCCTTCACTACCCAAAGGAGTCTCAGAGCGGCTTACAAACTCCTTTCCCTTCCCCTCCCCACCATAGACACCCTGTGAGGAAAAAGAAGAAGAGATTGGATTCATACCCCGCCCTTCACTACCCAAAGGTGTCTCAGAGCGGCTTACAAACTCCTTTCCCTTCCCCTTCCCACCACAGACACCCTGTGAGATAAAAGAAGAAGAAGAGATTGGATTTATACCCCGCCCTTCACTACCCAAAGGTGTCTCAGAGCGGCTTACAAACTCCTTTCCCTTCCCCTCCCCACCACA
>NW_015173140.1:121393-141042 GCF_001447785.1 Gekko japonicus
AAAATTCTACTTTGTGAGCTACTGGCATTTAAGTTGCGAGTGAGCGATTGGGCTACTGCATAAATTTGCTCTGGAGCCATCCTTCCTGAGCTAAGACAAAAATGTGTGAGCTGGAGGCTAAAAAAACTGTGAGCTAGCTCACACTGAATCAGCTTAGAGGGAACACTGCTCATAGTTAACATCATTTTAGTATTATTATTATTTTTTAATGTTCTCACTTGCAGGTCACTTTGAGCAGGACTCCAGAGAGTCAGCATAAATTTCCCTGATCAATAAATTTCTCGCCTGGGCCTAGAGGCCTGCTCCGCTTTAGCAATCAGGTACCTTCTATTTATTTATTCAGATATTTATCTCCCTGCTTGAGGATACTTTGCCCCAATGGGAACTCAAAGCAGCTGACGGCATCATTCTCCTCTCCTCCACTGCATCCTCACAACACCCACACTGTGAAGTGGGTTCGGGTGAGAGTTTGTGACTGGCCCAGACTCACCCAGGCGGCTTCCATTGAAGAAAAGGGATCTGAACCTGAGTCTCCCAGATCCATGGGAAAGAGCAGGTAGAGAAAGAGGTACTTTTCTCCCTTTCTCACAATACAAGAACGGCGGCACAACATCGAGGCAGCTCTAGTGCGAAATCAGCCCGGGAGTTGCATGTGGAGGAGTGGGGAATCAAATCCAGTTCTCCCAGATCAGAGTCCACACTTTTAACCACAACACCAAACTGGCTTACAATTCTGACATACTCCATCCTCTGTGCAGAAGCGACAATGTCCTAAGGACCGAGCCCCAGAAGTTTGACAACCTGAGCCCAGATCGCTGGCGGGCGACACAAACACACTCCACTCTTTTAACCACAACACCAAACTGGCTTACAATTCTGACATACTCCATCCTCTGTGCAGAAGCGACAATGTCCTAAGGACCGAGCCCCAGAAGTTTGACAACCTGAGCCCAGATCGCTGGCGGGCGACACAAACACACTCCACTGTTCTGTTGACCAGAAGAAAGGCCTGCCTCCTCGTACAGTTCCGCAGGGCCTTGCAAGACGGAGCTCTTCCGCCAGGCTTTCGAATAGGAGCCGCCGCCGCCACCGTTACCACCAACTATTCCATTGAACATCTGGAATATGGGACTGGCCCACTATGGACTACGCCATTTAATATCTGGACCATAGGACTGGCCGTAAGATCAGAAGACTGCCGGAATGGAAATTCATCCCATCTATTTTAATACTGGAGCTGCGGTGGCTCAAGTGGTTAAGATGCTGAACTGCAGGCTGTGGAAGGTCAGTAGTTCAGCAGTTCGAGACCCGAGTGTGCCGCATGACGGAGTGAGCTCCCGTCTCTAGTTCCAGCTCCTGCCAACCTAGCAGTTCGAAAGCAAGAAATTGCAAGTAGATAAATAGGTACCACTTCGGTGGGAAGGTAACAGTGTTCTGTGCACCTTGGTGTTTAGTCATGCCGGCCACGTGACCACGGAAATGTCTTCAGACAGCGCTGGCTCTTCGGCTTTGAAACGGAGATGAGCACCGCAACCCTAGAGTCGGATTCGACTGGCTTTCGAGCAAGGGAACCCTTTACCTTTACCTTTATTTTAATACTGCGAGCCCCTTAATGCTATTGTTGTAATGTTAAGAATGTTTTATATTATTTTAATGTTTTATGGTTTTACGCTAATTCGGCACACTCTGCCGTCTTCTGTAAGCCGCTCAGAGCCTGTTTACAGGGTGGGCGGGGTATAAGTATAAAATAAATAAATACCCAGGGCTATTTTTGGGCAGGAACGCACAGGAACGGAGTTCCGGCTGGCTCCCGAGTTGGCCCCGCCCGGCAGGAACTCATTAGCATAATAGGCCACACCCAACAGCAGAAACTCATTAGGATTGGCTACATTAGGGGTGTGTGGCCTAACATGCAAAGGAGTTCCTGCTACAAAAAAAGTCCTGGGTTTTGACAACAAACAAGGTAAACAGAATAACAAGCAAAAGGTGGGTGTGGCTGGAACATGGGGGTGCGGCCTAATGTGCTAATAGGCTGTGCTGTCAGGGGTGTGGCCCAATATGCTAATTAGCACCTGCTGTTGGGTGTGGCCTATTATGCTAATGAGTTCCTGCTGGCTTTTTCTACAAAAAGAGCCCTGTATACCTATCCTGAACCCGGCTCATCCATAACCTCCACCCTGCCTGCCAGTTGCTGGACCTGACGTTACAGCCCCGTGTCCCCTTTCTGCAACCGATCAGCTCTCTGCAGCCTCAGTATGTCCAGCCCGTCTGTTGTTAGCAGATAAGGGTGAATAAAGGAGAACGGTAATTAACCCAGCGTACCCAGTTGCGTCCTGAGAGCGACGTTTACCGAGAACAGTAAACTCAAAGACGCCTGCTGCAACGGAAAAGGAGCTATGGAGTCTTCTAGGGACAGTTCTTCTCCATTAGCGATGGGGATGGGAAGGCGGGAGGACTCACCCCCAAGATGCTCATGCCTTCCCAGTGTCACACACACGCACGCAAGATGGATGGATGAAGTGCTAGCTGAACATGACCGATGAACACAAAAGCCTTGCTGGCCTGTCTGCTATAACCTGTGCCGAAGGAGGGTCATTCGTCCCCCTGGACTCTCCTCCAGCAACAAGAACCAAATGAGTCGCAAAACACGTTTTTGCTGCCTGTGTCCTAATTTGTGTTGCCAACTGTGATCCCTTTTTTTTTGGTTTACTCTACTTCCAGGTGGCACCTGCAGCTCTCCTGCAACTCCAGAGTGGGGTCCTTTCCGCATTGGCCCCGCCACTCCGGATCTTCTCAGTGTTCGAGTCGAGAAAATTTAAGTCCACAGAAGAATAGCATCCAAATGTCAGACTCCCATCGCACCAACGAAGAACACACTTGTAGAAAAGAGGTTTCTTTATTTGAAGCAATAGGTGCATAACAGGATCACTGTTCAGAATGAGGGGGGACTCAAATGGTAAAGCATTTTATAGGACATTCAAACTACTGAGGCCCAATTTGGGCTTGAGAACTAACGTTCCAAAGCAGCTCATGTTATCTTATTCTCACGGCGTTTCATGAGAGCTTCTTTGCACTAACAAGCACTTGCAGCCACCTGTGGCCTTGGGAGATATAATTGTTACTGCGAGCTACATAGACATGCGCATCTACGGTTCTACAGTTAAAAGCGAAAGCACCCAAGCCCATACAGAAACACAAAACAAAACATTGGCAGCTTGCTGACACCAAGTAACCCCAGGGCAACACCAGGGATAAACTGGGCTGACCACTGAAGGGAGGGAATGTCATGCAGAACCGGGGGGGGGGGACCCTGGAATAAAAAGAAGGTTGGACTCAGTTTCAGTGCAGAATAATGCGCTTTCAATCCACTTTGCGACTGGACTTCACGGCGCGAAATGGCAAAATCCACTCGCAAACCGTCGCTGAAGTAGATTGAAACGGCATTTATTGTCCTGGCCCCACTGGTGGACCTCCTAGTGTCCTGGTCCCACTGGTGGACCTCCTGATGGCACTGGTATTTCTGGCCACTGTGTGATACAGAGTGTTGGACTGGATGGGCCTTTGGCCTGATCCAACATTGGCGTCTCTTAGGTTCTTATGTTCTTATTTAGCCCGTGTGAAATCGTTACTGGATTAAAAAGAAGGTTGAATTTGATTTTAGTGCAGAATTGCTTGGAGGACACCGGGGGGAACGTGGATTGAAAGGAGAGCGCGGAAAGGGCCGGGATCTCCAGACGACCAACATCAGTTCCCCCAGAGACAACGGCTGCTGCGGAGGGTGGACTCTGTGGCATTATAACCAGCTTTGGTCCCTCCCCCTTCCCAAACCCTCCCCTCCCCAGGTTCCCTCCTCCCAAACCTACAGGTACTTCCCAACCCAGAGCTGGCAAACCTAGTTCTAATTAGGCAGCCTTTGGGAAGCTGTTGTCCTTTATTTATTTATTTATTTATTTTGACTTACTACCCCGCTCAAACCCCCTAAGGGGTCTCATTTATCCCTAACCTATGGCCACAATTATTAGGGGTGGGGACAATCCCTACCGGCACCCAGTGGAAGGGTTAGTCGATCTTTTTTCTCCCCGGTCGGCTACGCACTTGGATCTCATCCCTGGTGTTATCAGAGTTCAACTCGGAACACAATACCTTGCATTTATCCCTGGTTATAACAGCATCCATTTATCCAGGGACAAGTGTGGGGCAAAATTGGGGTGACCTCAGTGTAATGTGGAAACAAAAAAATACCCCAAGATAATCACAGGGGTGAACTCGAGTGTAGTGTAGAATGTAAAAATACCCTGAGATAACTACAGGGGTGAACTCGCGTGTAGTGTAGAATGCAAGGGTCATTTCGTAGAAAAAGAGGTGCAGGAGCTCATTAGCATAACTCATTAGCATGATTTATTTGCATATGCCACACACCCTGACATCACCGGCAGTGTGTCAGAAGGCAACACCCACCGCTCAGGCTCCATTGGACTATTTTGGATTGCTAGCTATTGGGGGAATCTGCAGATCTGTCCTTGCCGAGGAGGGAGAGCTTGTACCTGCAACTTACCTGGCTGCTTCTTGCTCTGACTGAGGGCTGCTGGGAGCAGGGGGTGGGGCTTGTTGCATGTGCCCGCCCCCTGGGCTCTTTACTGCTGGAGCTCTCCTCCTGTGCGCCCCTGCAGGAAATGACCCCTGGTAGAATGTAAGTTCTGGGACAGGGCTGAACCAGGATTTAAAATCTAGCGCGGAAAGACCTCAGCAACACCCTTGAAAATTGGAGAGCAAACCATAAGGATTTTAAAAGATGTACCATTTGAAATTCGACAGAAGCAGAAGGCATACAAAGGAATGACCACATTCTTGCAAAACCGTCAAATTAACTACAGGTGGTTGTTTCCAGAAGGACTGGTCTTTAAGTTTAAAGACAAGAGAGAGAAGATTGACTCCATTTTCAAAGCACAAGAGTTTTTGAAGAAGCACGCCAGCTCAGAGGAGGAAGCAGAACTCGCTAAGAGGAAAATTTTCAGCAGCGACGAAGACAGCAATCCGGAGGGAGGAGACAAAGAACCGGAGGAGAAAGGAGCGGCAGGAGGTGTCTCCTATAATTTAAGAGAGAAGAAAGGCAGACGCCCCAATGTCTGATGAACTTCTAAGTGTGCTGCAAGAACAATATTAATACTAACCCAAAAGGACTTTACTAACTTAACTAATTTTTATCTTTGACAAGTAATGAAACAAGAAGATCGACCGCTCATGGTGGAAGCTATGGACTGTACTAATACGGTTAAAAGATTAATATACTAATTTACTCATCACTTGCCCTTTTCTCAATCCCTCTATATACCTTCCCTTTTTTTTCTGTATAATTTAAAGCAATAAAATTCTCTCCTTTTTAGGAGAGTTTAATAAAAAAAAAATCTAGCGCAGAAAGGACCATTGTGTGGGTCTTAAAAAAAACAGCTGTATATTGAGTCAGACTATTGGTCTATGAAAGTTAATGTGGTTAACTCTGACTGGCAGCTGGTCTCCAGGGTAGAAGACTTCCACATCACCAGCTACCTGGTCCTTTTAATGGAAGATGCCAGGAGTTGAGTAGGAGGGAGTTAATCAGGAGGGAATCAGATGTACATCTGACGGGAACGGCTTTATTTTAGCCACCAAAGAGACACTCCGCTTTTTACACGAAGCAGAATCCTCCCCCGCATGTTCATATCACCTCTCTGGATCCTGGCCCACATCACTACATCTGTGTAGGCGTCTTGTTGTGAAATGATGCTTATTTTAAAGTTGTTTAGGGTGGGAAAGGACTAAGTGAAACACTGGATGCAAGAAAGTAGGGAGGGAATCCGCCTCTTACTTTGGGCTTCCTCTCTCTTTGCTGCGTTTTCCTTCGTTGATGGGTGAATGATTTTCCTTGTTGTCAATAACGGTGAATGATTTTGCCGATGCGATAATGACACACCATTGATTTCATCCCCGACGACGTGAAGCCGCTATTTGTACAACCGGTGTTTTACTCTGAGTTTCTTTCTAATTATTTCATAACAGCAGAATGCACTATACACACTTTGGGGGGGGGCTGCTACCAACAGCCCAGATATCACAACCCATTTTGAAATCATGTTTGGTTTCTTGGCATTTCAACCACATACTCTTCCTCCAGGGTCACCTAGTCCAACTCCTGCACAAGGCAGGGAATTCACAAATACCCTCTCACACCCCCAGTGACTGCTGTTCCACACCCAGAAGATGACAAAAACCCTCCAGGATCTCCAGCCAAACTGCTCTGGAGAATATTGGTTCCTGACCCCAAAGGGGTGATCAGCATTTCCATGGGCGTGGAAGAAAGGGCCACAAGAACTAAGCACGGATGCAACCCGTCCTGCCCTCCCTCTCATGATCTGCCCAAGTTCACAGAAGCAGCAGTGCTGCCAGATGGCCGTCTAAGCCTCTGTTTAAAAAACCTCCAGAAAAGGAGAACCCACCACCTCCTGAGGAAGCCTATTCCACTGAGGAACCACTCAGTTGTTCCTAACGTTTAGCCAAAAACTCTTCTGATTTAATTTCAACCGTTGTTTCTGGTCTGACCTTCTGGGGCAACAGAAAACATCTCCCGTCCATCCTCTATATGACAGACCTTCAGGTACTTGAAGGTGGCTATCATATCACCTCTCAGTCATCTTCCCTCCAGGCTAAACTTATCCAGCTCCTTCAACCTTTCCTCAAAGGGCTTGGTCTCCAGAACCCTCACCATAAGAACATAAGAGATGTTGGATCAGGCCAATGGCTCATCCAGTCCAACACTGTGTCACACAGTGGCCAAAAATACCAGGTGCCATCAGAAGGTCCACCAGTGGGGCCAGGACACTAGACCCCCCCCCAGCACCAAGAATACAGGGCATCCCTTGAACATAAGAACATAAGAGACGCCAATGTTGGATCAGGCCAAAGGCCCATCCAGCCAAACACTCTGTATCACACAGTGGCCAGAAATACCAGTGCCATCAGGAGGTCCACCAGTGGGGCCAGGACATTAGATGCCCTCCCATTGTTGACCCCCCCAAGCACCAAGAAGACAGAGCCCCAGCCTGAGAGTTCCTACCTATACCTTGTGGCTAATAGCCTCTGATGGATCTCTGCTCCATATGCTTATCAAATTCCCTCTTGAAGCTGTCCATGCTTGTAGTCGCCACCACCTTCTGTGGCAGTGAATTCCACCATCTTCGTTGCCCTCCTCTGGACACGTTTCACCTTGTCTATTATCGATGAAAGCCAAGAGGCTTCACTCCACTCCACATGTGCTGTGGTCCTGGTCTTATTTCGGGCCCCACATTCCTGGGAATTAAGTTCTGAGCACAGAACTCCCACCTGAACACCTTTTGACCGGACCCATGGTGAGCACGTGGGGAACACAAGGACGTCACGATGTATGATTAAGCACATGCTATTTATTTAGTTAACTTACACCTCACTTTTCACCCCAATGGAAAGAGCAGCTTACTTGCCCACAATAGCTTACAGCCGTTCTCCCCTCCTCCATCCCATCCTCTCAACAACCCTGTGAGGTAGGTTAGAATGGGGATGTGGGACTGGCACAAAATCACCCAGCAAGCTCCCATGACGGAGAGATAGGGTTGCCAAATCCAGGCTGGGAAACTTCTGGAGATTTGGGGGTGGAGCCTGGGGAGGACAGGGACCTCAGTGGGGTACGATGCCATATAGGCATATTCTCCAGAGCCTCCATTTTCTTCAGGGGAATTGATCTCTGTAGTCTGAGGCGGCGCTGTAGTTCCGGGGGATCCCCAGGTCCCACCTGGAGGCTGGCATCTCTACAGGCTCTGGTGACTGTTGTGCACTAAGGATGAGTCAACCCTGAACCCTTTGGGTCTGGTTGAGCTTGCGTCCACAAAACAATAGTTGGCTGGGATCCTACAATGGACCAATAGAGAGACAATGTAATGTAAATAACCTATCGTTGGGAGTGGGCGTGTTTGGTGGGTGGGTTTTTTGCATGCTTAAAAGCCAGGCTTCTGCCTGGGATTTTGTCTTCCTTCTCCTTGCTGAAATCACTAATAAAGTAGAGCTGATCACTGTACTTGGGGTCTGTTCGTCCATGGAGCCCACTGTTTAACAGCGACCATGTTTATTTCATCATGATCCTCGGGTGTTTTCCTCGTTACGGGTAACTCTCTCTTTATGGTTGTGCTCTGTAACACAAAGCTGAAGCTAAACCCGGCGAAGACAGAGGTCCTGGGCTTAAGTTGGGTCAGTTCAGGGTTGGGGCTCCCTCTCCCGGCCTTCAACGGGGTGCCTGTGGTGCCGGAGCCGAGGGTTAGGAGTTTGGGAGTGCTCCTAGACTCTGCCTTAACAATGGAGGCCCAGGTAGCAGCCACTGTCAAGTCAGCCTTTTACCATCTGCGGCTGGCATGGCAGTTGGCTCCCTACCTTGACCGCGATGACTTGGCCACAGTGATCCACGCGACGGTCACCTTGAGGTTGAACTACTGTAACGCTCTCTGCCTTTGTCGCAGATCCGGAAGCTGCAGCTGGTGCAGAATGCAGCAGCCCGGCTGTTGATGGGCCTCTCTAGGCGAGACCACGTCCAACCCGCGCTGAAGGCGCTGCACTGGCTGCCAATAGCGTACCGGGTCCACTTCAAAGTGCTGGTTCTTACCTATAAAGCCCTATATGGCCAGGGTCCAGCTTACCAAAGGGACCGCCTTTCCCCATATGTTCCCCCAAGGGCACTACGGTCGGGCGTGAAACTTCTTCTGGTTATTCCAGCCCCTAGAGATGTTAAATATGCTGTGACTAGGGCCAGGGCTTTTTCGTTGGCGGCTCGTATCTGGTGGAATGAGCTCCCGGAGGAGATCAGGGCCCTGCGGGACCTTATGCAGTACCATCACCGCGCTGCCAATTTTGGCCATGCGAGCTGGCCCTGGAACTGAAGAACGGACATAGCGCAGACTGATCAAGTAGAGCTAGTAGAATTTTGAAACATTGTATTGGAGACCCCATCTTGGATGTTGTTTTGCGAGCACCAATTTTAAATGTAAATGTGTTTTGTATGCAGCCTGACGAAGCCGGGTATGCCCGGGCTTGTCCAAAGACCTAAAACCTCAAGCTTCATGCCGAAAGACAATGGGCCAGTAGGATCCCAGCCAGGCCCAATGAAAGGGCAAGGTCCCCAGAGGCCAATAGGTCTCTCGGTTACTGTAAATAGCCTATCGGGAGTGGGGTGTGTGTTCTGGTGGTGGGTTTCTGAAGGAATATAAGCCGGCCTGCGAGCCGGCCAAGGTGTCTTGTTCCTGAGTAATAAAAGGTACGCTTAGCTGAAATCACTCTCCGTATGCATACTTTTCAAAATGTAAATGTAATCAATTGTTTTATCTGGTTTTTATTGTTATGTATAGCAATTGCCTCCTGTCAGCTGGCCTGAGCCCATGAGGAAGGCTGGGATATAAGTCAAATAAATAAATAAATAAACGCCGCCAAGGAACAGCTATAGCTCTTTTGACAGATCAGTCGTGTTTTCCAAGGTGCAATCCTGTGCACACCATGGAGTGCACTGTTGCTCACTTCTAAGCAAACTTGCATAAAATCAGGCTTAAATCTCTTTTTTTTTTCTTTCAGATGCCAGATCTTCTTAGAGTTATCATTCTGATCACTTCTGGAATTTCATTAAAATGTACAATGATACAGATTACGGAGGGAGGCCGGAGATAAAAGAGTGGAGAAATTAGAATATATATTTTTTTAATATTGTTCAAAGGATATCCACCGCTTCTAAAGTCTTTGGGAAAAGAAGAAGGGAAAAAAATGTCAGAATTATTTTATCAGATACCCTGGCATGTTTTAAGGGTTATCTTCTCCTTGATCCCGATTCCCAGAGGCAGGCTACGTGCAAACACAAACGTGAAATGCACAAAACAGAAAATTATTAACCATTCATGTACAAAAAACGCTTTCGCTCCTTTCATCAAGCCCATTAATCAGCCTCCAAGGTCAGACTTTACAGGGGGGAGACAGACTTAGAAGAGACATGACCAAAGTCAGGAGGGGCAGAGAGACTTTGATGTGAGATGAATCCTTGAGTCATGAGGCTCCGTTGGGCTCTGATGAATTCACTCTCTTGCAGGTATGTGCAGTCAGAACAAATATAGGCCCCAGTAATTGCCTCAGTTCAGAACGAAATTACACATTAATCTCAAAGACAGACCATTGTTAACCACATCGGGTCAATAATGGTCTATCTTTGAGATTCACATGTAATTTCATTCTGAATTGAGGCTGTTACATGGGCCTATGTTTGTTTTTATTGGATTCGTAATTAATGCATGCATATTTTTGTATATTTGGTAATATTTATGGGGACATAGATTCATAGAGCTGGAAGGGACCTCCAGGGTCATCTAGTCCAACCCCCTGCACAATGCAGGAAATTCACAAATCACCCCCCCCCTTCAAGCTTATACACAGAACTATTGGTCCCTTATATTTTGATGATTTCCTTAACCTTTTGGTTCTTAATGCAATTCGTTTTGGGTTAAGTTTCCCCCCCCCTTCACATTGACACAGAGAGTACTCCATCTTTCTGTGTTGTACCTCTGAGGATGCCAGTCACAGCTGCTAGCGAAACGTCAGGTACTACAATGCCAAGACCACAGCCGTACAGCCTGGAAAATCTACAACTAATTTCCGCCCCCTTCCTTTGTCTTTTCTAATGTGCATTCAGGACGCAACTAATTGAAATCCAGCGCAAATGTGCCTTGTTTGTAAACCTTGGAATTTTTGTCTGACACTTAGATCCAGGGGTCGTTTTGTAGATAAAGAGATGCAGGAGCTCATTAGCATAATTCATTAGCATAACTTATTTGCATATGCCACACCCCCTGACATCACCGGACGTGTGTCAGAAAGCAACACCCACCGCTCAGGCTCCACTGCACTGTTTTGGATTGCTAGCTATTGGGGTTTTTTTTTTTTGCAGATCTGCCCTCACAGAGGAGGGAGAGCTTGTACCTGAATAAAACTTGGTCTTAAAAGTACCATTGGACTGTTTTGGACCGGGGGGGGGGGGCTCTGCAACTCTCCTGGCGGCTTCTTGATCTGACGGAGGGCTGCTGGGAGCAGGGGGCGGGGGTTGTTGCATGTGCCTGCCTCCTGGGGTCTTTGCTGCCGGATCTCTGCTCCTGTGCGCTCCTGCAGGAAATGACCAATGCCTCCACCAATGCAGGAGTTCTTAGGACTGGCCAGGCAAAGCTCTGTTACTGAGGCCTAAAGAGAGATGAGATTGTGGCATAAAAGCAGCAGAAGCTGTTTTTTTGGGAGCTGTGGGAGAGATCGACAAATAGACCAGATGCCTCAGCAGTCATTGGGATTAAAAGAAGGCAAACCTGAAATGGCAAGAAACTCAGCAGCTGGACATAGCTTGTACCTGAATAAAACTTGGTCTTAAAGGTGCCACTGGACTGTTCTGGATTGCTAGCTGGGGGGGGGGACGTGCAGATCTGCCCTAGAAAGGAAGGAAGGAGAGAAAGAAAGAGAAGGAAAGAAGGAGGGAAAGAAAGAGAAGGACCGCCCCCTAAACTTAATGCCGGAGGTCCGCTCCTGTGCGCTCCTGCAGGAAATGACCCCTGCTAATGTTAGACCCAGACCGTCCGTCAGAACAGCATGGAAGTCGAGCGCCATCTTAAATGGAATACCAAAATAGTACCTGTATATTGGTTCCATCTGGATGTTAGCACCTTTTTAATGGCTGGGAGGGCGGGGTATAAATATAACAAATAAATATTGCCAGCAATGCAATGATGTCATTTCCTGTGCATGCTGGAAGTGATGTCACTGCATGATGGGCAATGCTGGCCCAGGTCTCTCACTGGTGCTGGTCAGTCTCCTTGCCGGCCAGCTGATTGGCTGGGGGGGAGGGGCCTTGGGGGTGGGGAATTCCCAGCCTCCAGCGGGGGCGGGGCTGGCAACCCTGCCTACTAGGGCTTCCAACATGACAATGGCAACCAGCAGGAAACTCACCAATGGGGTGGGCCACTACTGGGAACATAAGGACATTGCTACTGTTATGCAAATAGATTCCCAGTCAAGTCAAAACGAGGAGGAAGGTCTTAGTGTTTTAATTGCAATCAAGACACCTGAAAACAGTTAGGTCAAACCAGCCTATCAAGAATTGACTGCTTTCTGAACACCATCAGGAAGTACATGAAATTTTATACTTGAAATGACATAGTCACGAAGGTAACATTCAAAAAGCATAATTGGTTACAAAGAACAATGCCCCATTTGAGTAATAGTCCACTTATTGGTCAAATGTAAAGAAAGGTGTGTCTAAATAATATCTTAAAATGTTTACTTAACCTCATCAGCTAGAATCTTCTATGCAAAACATTGGAAAAAAGAAGAAACACCGTCAAGAGAAGAACTCGTTTTCCGATTATTGAATGCAGCAGAAATGGATAAATTAACTTTACAACCACACGGAAAATAAGAAGGAGATTTTGAAAGACAATGGGCAAGATTTTACAATTGGATACAAAACTATCTTGGAGAACTTAAATCATGAATCGTAACAAAAACTTTACAGACACGGCGAAAAGGATTTAGAGTCTACAAGTGCATTGTATTTCAAGTTGATGTATGAGTATGGTATCCATCTTATTAGAAGCTTTCTGTTCTGTTTCTTATGTCTTTTCTTTTCTTCACTTTGTAGTATCTTTCTATGAAACTAATAAAATCTGTTTTAAAAAATGTTTACTTAACCTAACCTGAATAATATTGGCCAAGGATTCTTTATACCCAACCAAAGGTGTTTTTTCTCTGATACGAAGCTAAAATCCCTTTTGACCCAGACACTGCAAAGTTTAACCCTAAACAACTAAAAACCATGAACTCTGTACCTATCTACTATACCAAAAGAATATTATCTTCTTGTCTGCTAGCATCAGCTGGAAAAAATACTCTAACCTACAAGAGGAAGGCCTACTATTAAATAGGCCTTTGTTACATCCTAATAAAATCTTACTTAGGAGAAAAATCTATAAAACCAGAAACATATGAATAACCAGAAGAAAAAAATCTTTATATTCCCATTCATACTGCACTATCAATGGGTTGACACCACTTCTGGTGTGACCGGAACGGATCTCAGCACTTTGCAAGCGATGCTCTAGCATTTGGCCTCAATTCTATGGTTTAACCACAGAGTTTTGGCTGCATGCTAGATTGGCCATTGCCCCTCACCCTATGTTCCTCTCATTTTTCTTCCACTGCCCATTAGGAATTTGGCACCCAATCTTCTAACCACCCAGCAAGGCCGAGATCTACTTTGTTCATTGGAGAAAGCACCAGTTAACTTCTAGGCCTCTCCAGAGGGAGAAAGCTGCTTCATAAATTTCAAAGAAGTGGGAAGTAACCTATTTGGTTCAGTTTCTTTTTTTAGCTTGCTTTTGCTGGAACACATAAAGTGGTGACCCGCATATCTCACCTGTGGTAAGATCTGTGAATTCCAGATAACTCTTTGAATTCTCATCGTGGGGGAGAGGCAGGGGAAAAATAACTCTCAGCATTTCCTAAGATTAGCAAGATCATCTCTGCTAGCTTAGGGGAGGAAAAATGGATCCCACAAAATACAACATTATGTTCTACGGCAGTGTAGATGGAATAATGGCTTCCTGCAACCCATGATTTGGAAGCCAACTCTAGGGCATATCCTTTACCCCTCCCCTGGAAAAATTCTCTCATTCCCTTCCCTGTGTCTTCCGCTTTCCAGAGCCTGGTCAACAAGGGGTCAGTTTACTGCCTTGTGTGCCCTTGGAAAAATAGCCACTTGCCAACTGCCTGCTTTCCCCCTGGTGCTCCTTTTAAAATAGCATGTCCAAGATGGTGGAGGTCTGTGTGGTACAGAGAACCACTACCAGCATCAAAAGTTATAAAGTATTTATTGAAGAGAAAATGTTCACAAGCATACTTTTACCACAGCACCGGATTGAGCAAGGGATTCAAAAGAAATGGGTAAAACACAACTTCTCTGTCCCTCTCTCTATACATGCCCTATCAGATGTGAAAATATAGGATAGGCTCCTTGAGTTTAGGAAGTTACAGATCTCTACAAAGATTTCTTTACCCTGAAGTTTCCATTACCCTGAAGTTTCCTTCAGCTTCTCAGGCCAGCACATGGTCAATGGCTGCCTGCTCCAGACCTCAGTTAAGTGTTTTGCCTGTTCTGATGGACTCCACACCAAAGAAAGCTTCCTCCTTGCTCCCCTGAGTTTTATCTTCTCCCTTCCCTCTCCCAATGACTTGGCCAGGCCATGTGAAGGAAACCTTTCCTGATGTCTCCAGAAACTTCCTTCCTGAAGTCTCTCTAGTATTTAATTCCTCCAAATCTCTGTCCCCTGATTGGAGAGGGGGAGGGGCTTGACCATCCCATTGTATCTAGCTCAACGTAATAGCATTTCTTAAGAGGTAGCTGAGGTGAGCCTGGAAAGCCATTGAATGACTTCCTCCTCCCTTCCTGTTCTCTGCCCAGAGAGGGGAGGTTTTGTTTTTTTTAAAATAAAACTCAGAGTGGAGGTTTTGCTGATTTCTAACCTCCAAAGAAAAAATTAATTTCTTCATAAATTCAGACCAGGATCCCTTGAAACCACAGTTTGTGTTGTACGCATTTTATGAACCACTTTGTACTCTGCCACTGCCTAACAGGTTTGACTTGGTAGGTGTGCTTAGCACTTCCATAATGCATATGATTCTGACATCATGAATGTATTCAGGTATTAACTCTGGTTCATTTGTGACTGTTGTTTGAATGCATGCTGGGAAGAAGGCTGAAATGCTGATACCCTCTGGCTAATGAGACATCTTGGATCATGGTAAGAATTTCCACTTTGAGTCCTGTCTCCTTTCTCTCTCCCCACCTTTTCTCCTCTTGTTTCAGTCTAATACCTTGTAGGTTTGGGGTGTTTTTATTGTATTTCACGATAGGATTTTTGATATGTACATATTTTGTGGAGTTCTGGCCCCACTGGTGGTCCTCCTGAGGGCACCTGGTATTTTTGGCCACTGTGTGACACAGAGTGTTGGACTGGATGGGTCATTGGCCTGATCCAACACGGCTTCTCTCATGTTCTTGTGTGTGTTTTAATGTGGGGGGTTATATTATGTGTTGTTGTGGGTTAAATTGTAGGCCTGTAGACTGAGAAAGAAGGGAGCTGGATGGATGATTGAAGTATGCTAGGGTTGGATGGCAACTGTACCCCAGGGGGCAGAGTTGACTGGGTGGTTCAGAGAGAGTCTTTGTGGGAGTAGGGAGATAGGGAGTAGAGTGTAGGTAGATGGGAAAAGAGTTGAGTGGGTTGCGGAGTGAAGTGCTGTGAGAGAAATCTGTTTTGTGTGCAAGTTGTTAGCCTAAGCAAGGGAGGAAATCAGTCACTGTGGCTAGGTCTATTTAAGGAACTTCAGAGATAGAAGAACAACTGTACCTATCCGAAACCATTATGCTTATGAACAATACTGAAACCATTACAGTGTTATAATTCTAAATAAACTCTATTTATGCCATGTTGTTGGCTGCCCAGAGGAACTGGTTGGCCACTGTGTGAGACAGGGTGCTGGATGAGATGGACTATTGGTCTGATCCAGCAGGGCTCCTCTTATATTCACGTTTAAAGGAAAACAGCTGTTTTATTTAAAGGATCCCCTTTTCCCTCAGAGCCACCTCCAATGTGTTGACCATTCTGTCATTCTACCAAATATAACTAAGCCATTCTGTTCTTTGGGTCCGGCTAAGAATTCTAAGACAAGAACTTTTGGCAGTAGCAAAAAATTATTTATTTATAATTTGGATTTATATACTGCCCTTCTCTGAATTCACAGAGCTCAGGGTGGTTAACAAGAAAACTATACAATTTAAAATCCAGGAGTTAAAACCTATTAAAATAAATAGGAAACACTGAAAAAGTGAAGGGGCCAGCATAATACACACCATCTCCGAAAACTACAGGAAGATTCCTTTACTGGAGTTGCATAGAACGGGTCTCAGGAAAGAGCTAAAACCTTGAGGCTTCCAAGTCAGAATGCACAGGATCCAGGAAAGGCTGGGCTTTGGCGACTTTCACTTTACAAATAAGGTACTGTACTGATGCAATTTTTGCGACAGCATCACTAATTATACAGGGCCTCGGCCACATTGGCAGGAAAATGCGGGGGGGAGGCGTGGCTGTTTACCCCGGAGCAAACTAACACGCGACTGCACGATCAGGCGACGGGTTGAGGTCCTGTCAAGCTCCTGTGGTTAGGGGGGAGGTGCCGATCACATGACGTGGCAAAGAAGCGGAGTGGCGCGGCAAACGGGGTTCTGCTTTATTTTAAAAACTGAAATGTGCACATGCTCCGTTGGGTGCTTGTGCGCATCCGTGGAGACTTGGGGGGGAACCTTTTTGCGAGGGGACATGGGCGGGTGCCGGAATTACCACCAGAAACGCGATCAGACGCCCGCCCTTGCCCCGCAGTTTTCGGAAACTGGTACCTCCGAGGTACTCGTTTTTTACCCCGCATCTTCGGCAGGAAGCCTCAGGTGTGCCACGGGAGCTCTACGCTTCCCAGATGTGGCGGTGAGATCGCGCCCGGAAAATCCGCCTATCTTCCGTCTCTCTAGCGTGCCTAATGCTCCGTGTGACCGGGGCCAATGTTCACTTTCTGTGCCTCCCAGCGTATCCCCTAAAAGAATCTTGCATGCCATGAATATGGAGGCCAGAGCCTACGGCTTTGGGCTCCATTTATTATCAGTATGGTCTTCGCTGGCATATTCATGAGCCTGAAATAAACTATGCTTTTGAGCAAATGAGACAGTCTCTTATTGAGATGTATGTGGGCTCAAATTGCGAGAGCCCCACGATGTTACAAATGTGCCACTCAGGTGCCCTTCTGTGTAAGTTATATTCAGACTCAGTAGGGTTGGACCATTTTACTGTCCTTGAATAATCAAGCACTAAGTAGGAAATTAATCATTCCTTTTCTCCTTCTGGATTGCAATTTGTCCTTTGAAGTTACATAGCCCAATGATTTTTTCCCCCTGTGCACCTGGACAATTCTTTTAAATCAAATGCTGCATTTGTGACTCTCGGTATGGTACAGAGAGCTCTAATAATGCTCAGTGCTTGAGCAGTATTGGAGATGTTTCACATGCCTTATCTTATTGTAATCATTATGCCAGCCATGTAATGTGAGCAAATATTATCACCCCAGCACTGAAGTTGTTTTTTTATACCCTACTTTTCTCTACCTGAAAAGTCCTTACACGGTGTAGTGTATCAGGCCCTGACAGGGCCGGGCATGCCTGGACTTGTCCAGGCACAAAGACTCTAGCTTCAGACCAAAAGACAATGGGCAAGTAGGATCCTAGCCAGGCCAATAGGTCTCTTGGTTACTGTAAATAGCCTATCAGGAGTGGGGGGGTGTTTGGTGGTGGGTTTCCCTGAGGGAATATAAGCCGGCCTGCGAGCCGGGTAAGGTGTCTTGTTCCTGACTAAATAAAGGTATGCTTAGCTGAAATCACTCTCCGTGTGCATACTTTTCACTGGCGACGAAGGTGGGATCTACAACCCCATGAACAACGACCCGGACGCCGAACCGAGCACCGCATCGAGCCCCGACCTCTGCGAGCCGCTCCGCTCCGCAACCAGAGTCTCTGGCTGCTGCTCACCACTTCACTCCAGGCTCCGAAATTCGCCCTGCTGACCCTGAGAGCAGCAGAGCTCGCCGCGACGCTTCCTTCGTCGCCACCATTTTCACACTACCTTAAGGAATCTCAAAGTGGCTTCCAATCGCCTTCCCTTCCTCTCCCTACAACAGGCACCTTGTGAGGCAAGTGGGGCTGAGAGAGTTCTGAGAGAACTGGGACTGGCTCAAGGTCACCCAGCAGACCTCATGTGTCTCAAGGTGCCTTCCAATCGCCTTCCCTTCCTCTCCCCACAACAGACACCTTCCGGTCAGCAGTTCAGTGTCTTAACCACTTGAGCCACCACACCCTTCCAAAACCACTGACTTCAATGCACTCAGAATACTGCAGTTCTGCTTTGAATTGCACTATCAGTTGTGTTTTCAAAGTTGACTAAATATTACATAACAGTTTTCAGGATTTTTTAAAAATTCATGTGTATAGTAAGATGGGTATTATTTTGTGACCCATCTTGAGGTCTTGGGGGAAAGGGGAAATACCAATATTTTAAATTAATAAATGGGTGGTAACCAGGGGTCGTTTCATAGAAAAAGAGCTAGGGGAACTCATTAGCTTAACTCATTAGCATATGCCACAACCCTGACATCAGGGGCCCGGCGGTGGACCTGCAAGGCCGGCGAGAGTGCGAGGAAGCCCCACCAAGGCCCTCCCTGGCTCCAGGCAGGCAGGAGTGGGTAGAGGCGGGGAGGAAGCAACTTACCCTCCCTCTTCTCCAGCCTCCTCCTGGCTGAATGAGGGCCGGAAGAGGGCGGCTGGAAGCAGGGGGCGGGGCTTCGTCATGTGCCCCGCCCCCCACACCGCACCCGGGGGAACTGCGTTCCCCCACGTTCCCCCCTGAAATGACCTCTGGTCAAAAGGCAAGGCATGATGGGGTACAGCAAGCGCCCTTTTTCATATACCTCAGATTTTGGAAGGCAAATCCCATTTTCATTCCTTGGAAAAACAAAGGAGGCCTAGATAGCTTGGTTTGGAGCTGGTAAACATACACTGGCAGATGTCTGAGTGTAATTTCCACTGAGAAAAATGAGTCCGTCATATAGGCAATGCGGCTCACAGAGATGTGGGTTATTTTTGACAGTCACTTCCTTGAGCCTTGATCATTTTCATTGTGTGTGCCATCACTGCCAATTTCCGTTGACCAAACTAATGGGGATAACTGTGAATGGTTCTGCACCTGAGTGCTGGAACAAGGATATTTTTAGACTCTGCTTTTTTACAAAAAAAGGCATAAAATAAAATAATTAGGGTTCCCAGGTACCCCTGGACTTGCCAGGTACTCCCTGACAACTGACACGCACTGGAAGTGATGTCATTACATCACTGGCAATGCAGGGACACTCTGGTATTTGGGCAAAAACTCCATGATAGTCCATGCCAATAAAGGTTTTGAATTGAAATTGAAACTCCATGTTAGAATTCGTGTTAATATAGAGATTTTGCCTAAATACAAGCGTGTGCCTGCATTGCTGGCGATGCAATGACAACACTTCCAGTACATACCGGAAGTGATGTCACCGTGTTGCCAGTGATGCAGGCCTGGGCCTAGATTTCCTGCCTGTAAGTCCCCCACTGGCCAGCTCATCAGCTCCAGGGGGAGGGGCCTGAGACCAGGGGATCCCTTGCCTTCAGCGGGGGTCTGGCAACCTTAAATAATCTACTGCCTTTCTATCCCACTCTTTCTCTAAGGAGCCTGGGGGCAGTTTATGCAATTGTCCCCTCCTCTAGTTTATCCTTGCAAGAAATTTGTAAGACAAGATGATGATAATGATAATGATGATGATGATGATGATGATGATGATGATGATAATAATAATAATAATAATAATAATAATAATAATAATAATAATAATAATAATAATAATAATAATACTTTCCATTTATTAATCGCTTTCCCCAGTGGGCTCAAAGCGATGTA
>NW_015173140.1:141402-143608 GCF_001447785.1 Gekko japonicus
ACGGAACACGGAGGCGGGGCGACGCAGCAGGCCGGAGCCTACTGGACAGAGGCCGCAGCAGGAGCACGTGCTGGTGTGGCCTTGGCCCAAGCCCAAGGAATCGCGGTGACCGAAGGAAGACCTGCGCCAGGAAGACGCCATCACCGGATTGGAAAAGACCTCCCGCAGAGAGACTATAACAACAAGACTTCGCTATAGGGTGCCTGTTAGGTTAGTCACTCCCCTCCATTGTATGTGTGTGGCCCTTAGGTAGGAATTGTATGAATTGTATAATGTAAACCGCTCAGAGCCCTTAGGGGGTGAGCGGTATATAAATCAAAGGAATAAATAAATAAACAATGTTTGTAGGGGAAAGGGAAGACAACATATATTCATTTAACTGCACATGCCGTCACTGCCCGGTGTAGACGTCTTCTGGCTTGGCTCTCTCGTTTTCCGCATGGCTGCTTGTTGACCAGGCTTCAGGACCCGTAGGCTGAGAGAGACAAACTGGTCCAAGGTTACACAGCCAACTTCATGGCAAAGTATGCATCTGAACGCAGATCTTCCCAGCCCTGCTTTGACACCTTCACCTTGACATTACACACTGATGAAAAGAAGATCAAAGACAAACGGCTATTAGCTGCTCTGAGCCTATGAGATAGACTGGGGTAGTCAATAAACATTCTAGTGTTCCTTTCCAAAAGCATGCTCCAGTATATGTAAGCGGCTTCTGCACAACCACATTATCTATTCCAATACTGTGCAATTGATATGATGTCTGTGGAAACTGCATTTTCTTGGAGGTAAAATATTGTGATTTCCTCTTAACAGAAATGCTGTTTGGGAGAAGAGCACTGGATTCCTCTCAAATACGGAGGCACAGATGATGCAACACATTGTCTGGAGAAGGAGAGATTGACGCTGTCATCCTCAGGCAGGAGCTAGAAACCCACCTGGGAATGATCACAACCCAAGCTCATCTACTGAAAACGGGAACGCTTTGCCTGTTTTCTGAAACGAGAATCAATAAAAAGTGACCAGATTCTTTACGAAGATAAGACATAAAAAGGTGATGTAAAATAACTCGTCTCATAAACACTTTACTGCAAACATTTGCAAGCTGGTCCTTCTCTCTGTCTCAGCCACAGTTTACTTATGGGATGTTTTAGCTGTGTATTATCTGTACTGTACAGCTCAATCCTAAATACATTTATTCGCAAAGAAATTCAAGTCCATCCAGTAGCACCTTATTTATTTTTTAAAAAACAATTTTTATTATAGGAATATTACATCACGTTCAACATCTAAATATTATAATTGATACATATCCCTTTTCCTTCCCCCCAACCCCTCTTCGTCAGGCTTCCTGCAGTGCTCCCACCCTCTCCCTTATACGTTTTCTACTTGATCTTCTTATCTCTAACAAAAACAACCAAAACACTTATTTATATACCGGTAACCTATAGTTCAATACATACATTTTTTACTTTTCTCTATCTCGGAGTTTATATACTCTATTCTTAATAATTCTCTAAAGAAAACAAATTATTCTTCACATCCCAATCTTTCTCTAAATATTCTTTAAAATCCAACCAGTCCGCAAAAAATTCTTCAGGATTTTTGTTGTTAAATTTCCTTGTAAGTTTGTCCATCTCTACCATAAACAGTAACTTCTTTATCCATTCCCAAATCATTGGTACCTTTTCTTGTTTCCAAGCTTGAGCGTATGTCATTCTAGCTGTCGTAATTAGATACCACATCATAGTTCTCTTAGATGTATTAACTTCTTCCATTTTAAGCCCCAGAAGTAAAACCTCTGGTTCTTTCTTAAAAGTACATTTCATGATTTTCTGCATCTCAGCGTGTATCTCTGTCCAAAAGTCTTTAGCTCTTTCGCAAGTCCACCACATGTGGTAGAAAGACCCTTCCTTTTTCTTACATTTCTAACATTTGTTTGACATATTAACATTCATGAGCGCAATCTTTTTAGGCGTCATATACCATCTATACATCATTTTATAACAATTCTCTTTTATATTATTACATGTTGAAATTTTCATTGAATTTTTCCATAAATACTCCCAATATGACATAGATATTTCTTTATTCATATTAATTGCCCACTTAATCATTTGTTCTTTTACTGTTTCATCCTCTGCATACCATTTTAACAATACTTTATATATTTTAGATATCAGCTTATTACCTTTTTGCAACCACACAA
>NW_015173140.1:144392-145723 GCF_001447785.1 Gekko japonicus
ATTCAATTTCATTAGGTTCCTTCCTGAAACCATATTCTCTTTTATCAGACTTATAGAGATCATGTATCTGCCAATACTGCAACCAATCATAATCATAGCTTAATTCTCCCTTCTCCTTAATTTCCACCGTACTCCCCTCAATTTTCAAAATATCTTTATATTGTATCCAATCTTGGCCCTTAGCATTTGAATGTGGCTTAATAACCTCAGCCGGAACTATCCAAAGAGGTCTCATTTCCCAAAAAAACCTCTTATATCTTATCCATGTATCAAATAACGTTCTTCTTATATGATGTTTAAAGAACTTGTCAATCTTCTCTTTTCCATACCATAAGTACGCATGCCATCCAAATTTGCGGTCATAGCACCTTAGAGACCAAAAAGATTTTCAGGGTAAGAGCTTTCGAGAGTCAACATTCCCTTTGTTGTAACTGATGAAGAGAGCTTTGACTCTCGAAAGCTCATACGCCGAAAATCTTGTTGGACTTTGAGGTGCTACTGGACTTTGATCTAGCTGTTCTACTGCAGACCAACATGGCTCCCCTGCGAAACTCATTCACAAAAAAATCCCAAAAAAGTCCATGGGACCTATGCCTACTAAAGTGTGCTCGGCAATGCATCGTCCTTAGGGAAGGGCACGAACTGCATTTTTTGCAGTTCGGTTCGTGGTTCATTGCTGAAGCACGAGCAGATATTCCAGTTTGCAATCCAAACCGGTTTGTATTGGTCCATGAGCCATCTGAACCCCTGCTTTCTGCTCCCTGCCAAAAGCAGCAGGGAGCAGAAAGCAGGGGGTTAAATGGCACCGAGACATTTTACCCTCTGCTGTCTGTTTCCCTCTGCTTTTGGCAACGAACAGAAAGCAGGGGGTGAAATGCCTCTCAGGCATTTCACCCTCAGCTTTCTGCTCACTGCAGCTTTGGCAGCAGTTAAAAGACCTGGTACCAACGATGTGGGGGGATGTGGTCATGTGATCCTGGAGGAAAAATCTAGGCTGCTGGGAAGGAGACTCAAGGCCAGGACCACCAAGGCAGCCTTCTCAGAAGTGCTGCCTGTTCCATGAGCAGGGCCAGCTAGATAGGCACAAATTAGGAGTCTCAATGCGTGGATGAGACAATGGTGTAGGGAGGAAGGGTTTAAGTTTGTTAGCCACTGGGATGCTTTTTGGAACAAGCAAGACCTGTACAAAATGGGCAGCCTCCACTTGTCCCGAGAAGTAACCAGGCTGCTGGCGCTTAAAATCAAAAAAGATGGCAGAGCAGTTTTTAAATTAAAATCTTGGGGGAAAGCTGACAGGAGATGAAATGTTTCCGGTCTGGGATTGCTCATCT
>NW_015173140.1:146012-153867 GCF_001447785.1 Gekko japonicus
CTTCCCACCGGAGTGGTACCTATTTATCTACTTGCAATTTCTTGCTTTCGAACTGCTAGGTTGGCAGGAGCTGGAACTAGAGACAGGAGCTCACTCCATCATGCGGCACCCGGGTCTCGAACTGCTGAACTACCGATCTTCCACAGCCTGCAGTTCAGCGTCTAAACCACTTGAGCCACCGCAGCTATACCTTTCCTATCTATACCTTGTGGCTAATAGCCACTGATGGGCCTCTGCTCCATGTGCTTATCCAATCCCCTCTTGAAGCTGTCCATGCTTGTAGCCACCACCACCTCCTGCGGCAGTGGCTGGGGAAGGGAAGACCGATGGGGGAGGCAGGCCTCTCCTTCGCTTCCCCAGCTGCCCTGCCGGGAGGCACACAATATGCGTGAAAGAGCCGCATGTGGCTCCCGAGCCACAGCTTGGCCACCCCTGGTCTAGAGGCTACAGGAGGAAGGCTGCAGACCTAACGTGTCTGGGAAAGGATAGACGTTTATATATAAATGCTAGAAACATCTGAGGTAAAAAGGTGGAGCTGGAATGCTTAGTGTCAGAGGAGAACATGGATATTGTGGGCATTTCAGAAACTTGGTGGAATCAGGAGGATAATCAGTGGGTTACAGGGATTCCTGCATATAAATTATATCAGAAGGATAGGGACGGAAGGGTTGGAGGTGGAGTGGCTCTGTATGTCAGTGGTGGCATACAGTCCAGTAAGATTGAGAATGTAAGAGAAATAGATTCACTTACAGAAATGCTATGGGTGGAAATAGTGTGCCCAAAAGGAAGCTTAAACCTGGGAGTTTGTTATCACCGACCAGATGAAACGTTAGATAATGTTTTAAAAACAGCAAAAGAATTAGGGAAAGCAGCTAGATGAAATAATTGTGTCATAATAGGTGATTTTAACTAACCACACATTGATTGGGTCAATATGTGTTCAAATCAGGAGAAAGAGTTTGGGTTTCTAAATACTCTCAATGACTGTGCCATGGAGCAGATGGTCACTGAACCTACCAGGGGGCAGGTGATCTTGGACTTGCTCCTAAGTAATGCCCAAGACCTCGTGAGAGATGTAAATGTGATAGGACCGGTTGGGAACAGTGACCATAATGCTCTTAAATTGAAAATTTACATAAATACGGAGTTGCCCCCAAAGAACAACACAAACACATTTAAGGGGTAACTTCTCTCAAATGAGGGGGCTTGTGAAGAAGAAACTGAAAGGAAAGGTATGGAGGGTCAAATCCATTCAGGAAGCTTGGAGGCTATTTAAAACTATTATCCTAGAGGCTCAGATAAAATGTACACCACAGGTGAGAAAAGGTACCAATATGTATTTTAAAAAGGACTGCATAGTTAATGAACAAAGTAATGGAAACAGTAAAAGGTAAATAGGATTCTATTAAGCGGTGGAAGGCTAGTTCGAGTTATGTAAATAAAAGGGCGTACAGGCTTTGGCAAATAAAATGCAAGTCGGTGATCAGACAGGCAAAGAGGGACTATGAGGAATATGTTGCAAAAAGCATAAAGACTAATAAAAACTATTCAAGTATGTTAGTAGCAGGAAACCAGCTAGGGAGGCAGTGGGACCCTTGGATGACCAAGGACAAGAAGGATTATTAAAGGATGATAGGCAAATGGCAGAGAAGCTGAATGCTTTTTTTTTTTTGCCTCTGCCTTCACTGTCAAAGATGGGAGGTGTTTGCCCACTCCAAAACTGCTGATTTCGGAAGGGGTGTTGAAAGACCTGAACTGGATTGAGGTGATGAGAGAGGAGGTCCTGCGCCTGATGGACATATGAAAAACTGACAAATCACCAGGCCCAGATGGCATACATCTAAGAGTTCTGAAAGAACTCAAATGTGAGCTTGTGGATATCCTGGAAAAAACATGCAATCTGTCATCAAAATCTGCCTCCATTCCTGAGGACTGGATGGTAGCTAACGTAACCCCAGCTTTAAAAGAGGTTCCAGAGGAGATCCAGGAAATTACAGGCTGTTCAGTCTAATGTCGATACTGGATAAGTTGGTGGAATCTGTTATTCAAGATAGAATTAGCAGGCACATAGATGACCAAAAGCCATTGAGGAAAAATTAGCATGGATTCTGTAAGGGAAGATCTTGTCTCACTAACCTTTTAGAGTTCTTTGAGGGGGTGAATAAGCATTTGGACAAGGGTGACCCGATAGATGTTGTTTATCTAGACTTCCAGAAAGCTTTTGATAAAGTTCCTCATCAAAGGCTCCTAAGTAAACTCAGCAATCATGGGATAAGAGGACAAGTCCTCTTGTGGATTAAAAATTGATTAATTAACAGGAAACAGAGAGTGAGTAAAAATGGGCAGTTTTCACAGTGGAAAGTGGTAAGTAGTGGGGTACAGCAGGGCTCGGCACTAGGTGGGGTGCTTTTTAACTTGTTCATTAATGATTTAAAGTTGGGAGTAAGCAGTGAAGTGGCTAAGTTGTGTATGACTCTAAGTTGTTCAGGGCAGTGAAAATCAGGGAGGACTGTGAGGCATTCCAGAGGGATCTGTCGAGGATGGGCAAGTGGGCATCAACATGGCAAATGAGGTTCAATGTGGGCAAGTGCAAAGTAATGCACATTGGAGCCAAAAATCCCAACTATAAATATAGGTTGATTGGGTAACTGACCGGAAGGGAGATCTTGGAATCATAGTAGATAACTCACTGAAAATGTCAACTCAGTGTACGACTGCAATAAAAAAGGCACATGCTATACTGGAGATTATTAGGAAGGGGACTGAAAACAAATTAGTTAATATCATTATGCCCTTGTATAAATCTATGGTGTAGCCTCATTTGGAATACTGTGTACAGTTCCGGTCACTGCACCTCAAAAAAGATATTATAGCATTGTAAAAAGTGCAAAAAAGGGCAACTGAAATGATTAAGGGGATGGAACACTTTCCCTATGAAAAAAGGTCAAACAGGTTAGGGCTCTTTAGCTTGGAGAAACAACAACTGAGGGGTGACATGATAGAGGTTTACAAAATTATGCATGGGATAGAGAAGGTAGAGAAAGAAGTACTTTTCTCCATTTCTCACAATACAAGAACTTGTGGGCACTCAATGAAACTGATGAGCTGTACGTTTAGAAAATATCACAGAAAGTATTTCTTCATCCAAAAGGGTAATTAACACGTGGAATTCACTTCCGCAGGAAGTGGTGGCAGCTACAAGCATAGACAGCTTCAACAGGGGATTGGATAAGTATATGGAGCAGAGGTCCAACAGTGGTTATTAGCCACAAGGCACAAATAGAACACTACGTCTGGGGCAGTGATGCTCTGTATTCTTGGTGTTGGGCAGGCACAGTAGGAGGGCTTCTAGAGTTCTGGTTCCACTGATGGCACCTGGTTTTTGTTCACTGTGTGACACAGAGTGCTGGACTGGATGGGCCATTGGCCTAATCCAGCACAGCTTCTCTTATGTTATTATGAAACCTGCAGAAGATTTCTGCTAACAGCAGGAGGGATGATTTTTACCAATTCCCCCTTCCCACTATAAGCCTCTGACTTAGATAACACAGTTTTATTTCTTTTTCCCCAGTTCTCAGGGTCAATTTAATTCCATATTTCAGGCAAGAGATTTAAAAGATTACTAATTTGATTAAACAGCACCTTGCTCTCCTCCAAATGACAGCCTTTCAAATATTTAAAGAGATCAGTAATCACCCACGAGTAATTAACATGGAATTCACTGCCACAAGAGGTGGTGGCAGCTACAAGCATAGACAGCTTCAAGAGGGGATTGGATAAACATGTGAGCAGAAGTGCATCAGTGGCTATTAGTCAGAAGGTATAGCTGGAACACTATGTCCGGGGCAGTGATGCTCTTTATCCTTGGTACTTCATGTGCCACAGTGGGTGGGCTTCTGAAGTTCTGGTCCAACTGGTGGACCTCCTGATGCCACCTGTTTTGGCCAGTGTGTGACACAGAGTGTTGGACGGGATGGGCTGTTGGCCTGATCCAACATAACTTCTTATGTTCTTATGTTATGTTCCTGGGAGAGCCCTATTGAACAGACCTGAATAACATTCGGAGTAGATTCCTAGTTTATTATTGTTGTTGTTGTTATTATTATTGTTATTATTATAATCATCTATACAAAACAGAAATAAAATCATTGCATAAAGTGGTAAAAGTATTCAGAGTCAACATCAAACTGACCAAGAGTCAAGACACATTGAACGGCATGTAGGGAACCAAAAGGAGTTTCAAAAATACAAAAGGTCTTAATAATAGCAGTTATTGGGGAGAAACCATTAGACAAGTAACTGACCATAGGGAACCAAGTGGCTTGAAATGAGTGTAGACGGCCATCCGTGGTGATAACAGCGTTCTGCAAGGCAATTTTCTCTAGGAGAAAGTGTTCCCATAATTTGAGTAGATTCCTAGTTAGGATCGCACTGTTGTTTTTACTGGGATACTTAAAATATATTAGTTTCAAAATTAATTCATTACTGTAATTTTTAAATTTTATTGTTAAACAATAAACCATTGGGGGGGGCTTTCCCCCCCAAAAGGTGGCACACAAAGGAACATAAGAACATAAGAGATGCCAATGTTGGATCAGGCCAAAGGCCCATCCAGCCCAACACTCTGTATCACACAGTGGCCAGAAATACCAGTGCCTTCAGGAGGTCCACCGGTGGGGCCAGGACATTAGAAGCCCTCCCACTGTTGACCCCCCCCAAGCACCAAGAAGACAGAGCATCACTTGCCCCAGAGCCCCTATCTATACCTTGTGGCTAATAGCCACTGATGGACCTCTGCGCCATATGCTTATCTAATTCCCTTTTGAAGCTGTCCATGCTTGTAGCCGCCACCACCTCCTGAGGCAGTGAATTCCATGTGTTAATCACTCTTTGGGTGAAGAAGTACTTCCTTTTATCTGGTCTAACCCGACCGCTCAGCAATTTCATGGAGTGCCCACGAGTTCTTGTACTGTGAGAAAGGGAGAAAAGTACTTTTTAAAAAAAGTAGCAGCTATCCCTGTTTCTCTGTCTCTGTCATACACATAACTTCCTGGTTTCATCAGAGAGAGAGGTGAAGCTGAGGTCCCTTGGCATCTTCTTGCTTGGAAACAAACTGGTGTTTGGCTCGACCTGCCAGAAGACTTTTCCGTAACAGCCACTCTCTACAGTCATTATGGAACAGTTGTACAAGTGACTCCAAGTATATACCTGAATACGGCTGTTTTCCTGTTTGGTCCCTTTTTCCTTTTCTGGTGCATGTATTACACAGTAGTATCAACTGGAAAAAAACCTCAAAGGCAATGGCAGACAGGGAGAATTAAAACATATCAAAATTATGCATGCACATTTGTGTGGGTGTATGCATGTGTAATTTTGATACATTTTGAATTCTGCTTTGCTGCCATTGCTTTCAAAGGTGTTTTCCAGTTGATCACACACACGCGTGCGCGCACACATACAAACATGTTAACATATTCTTTTTTAACCCATTTTTATTTTATAACAACAAACAAAACAACAAAAAACCCAAACAAACGTAACAAACAAACATACCATGGGAGAATCAATTCATTAATTATCTCTTAGGTTTCCCCCCCTAAACAAAGGTAAATTTCTACACCTTAACATGTCCATTTAAACTTCTGCACGTATTGCTATCAATGTTCTTATTATGTTCTTATTATGTTTTGCCTCGGTTGTATACACGGTTCATTTAATATATTCTTCAAACCACCTGTAGTGGTTAAGTGCGCGGACTCTAATCTGGGAGAACCGGGTTTGATTCCCCACTCCTCCACTTGCACCTGGCTGGATGACCTTGGGCAAGCCATAGTTCTGATAAGAACTGTTCTTGAAAAAGAGCAGTTTCTGTCAGAGCTCTCTCAGCCCCACCTACCTCACAGGGTGTCTGTTGCGGGGAGGGGAAGGGAAAGGAATTTGTAAGCCGTTCTGAGACACCCTTAGGTAGTGAAGGGCGGGGTATAAATCCAATCTCTTCTTCTTCTTCTTCTCTCATGGAATCCGTACCCCAGGAAAAGAGACTTCCTTCCTGCTGCAAGGAGTTTTTATCACCTCTCTTTCCCCCACCCCCTGACCAGGTCAGGCCAGGGCAAAGAGGTTTTTCCTGGAGATCTTCAGAAATTTCCCTGAAGACTCTGTAGCATTTAACACCTCCAAGTCTCTGTTCCTTGCTTATGAAAGGGGGAGGGCTTGACCCACCCCTTATTTCTCCTGCCAGATTTATATAGCATTTGTATGAAATTAAGCTGGAAAGCAATTCCACTGACTTCCTGCCGCCCAGCCTGTTCTCTGCCCAGAGGAAATTAAAAAAAAACAAACACAGAGATAAACGAAAAAACAACACATGTTTGCTTATTTCGAACCTGCCAGGAAGAAATGCACTTCTTCACATCCTTCATACACATATACTTACATTCCCACAGGGGTCATTTCGTGCAGGAGCGCACAGGAACGGAGCTCTGGCAGCCACTGACTTCCTGCCGCCCAGCCTGTTCTCTGCCCAGAGGAAATTAAAAAAAAACAAACACAGAGATAAACGAAAAAACAACACATGGAGGTTTTGCTTATTTCGAACCTGCTAGGAAGAAATGCACTTCTTCACGTCCTTCATACACATATACTTACATTCCCACAGGGGTCATTTCGTGCAGGAGCGCACAGGAACGGAGCTCCGGCAGTAACTGACACACTTCCGGTGATTCCAGGGTGTGTGGCCTATGCAAATGAGTTATGCTAATGAGCTCCTGCACCTCTTTTTCTACGAAATGACCCCTGCATTCCCAGATGCATAGACTTGTATGTTTATACGTGTGGACACCCTAAACAATATCGTCACAGAGGGTTGCCAACTCCAGGTTGGCAAATTCCTGGAGATTGTGTAGGTGGAGCCTGTGGAGGGTGAGGTTTCGGGAAAGGTATGATGCCATAGAGCAGGGGTCACCAACCTTTCGGAGCCTGCAGGCATCTTTGGAATTCTGACACGGTGTGGTGGGCACAGCTACAAAATGACTGCCACAAAATGGCTACTGAAGGAGGTGGAGCTGGCCACACAATGGTTGCTGCAGGTTACCTTCAGTCACACCATGAAAATCCTTGTGCTGTGGTGGCAGCTGTTGCCACCAGTTTGGTGTAGTGGTTAGAAGCACAGGCTGTAACCTGGGAGAACCGGGTTTGAGTCCCCACTCCTTCACATACAGCTACTAGTATAACCTTGGGTCAGCCACAAGTTCTTCCAGGGCTCTTCTCTTAAGAGCAGTCCTCGAAAGAGCTCTCTCAGTCCCACAGGGTATCTGTTGTGGGGAGGGAAAGGGCCCCCGGCCACACGGCCAGGAAAATGCGGGGGGGGGGAAGCGTGGCTGTTTGCCCCAGACGTCCCGGCGAGGTCCCGTGGTTAGGGTGGAGGTACCGATCACACGAGTATCCGCACCTCCGCCGAGAGCATCCGGCAGATGGGAAGGGGACGGAACGAACTGCCGCCTCTGGGAGGGCCGTGCACAGCCCACTCCGGGCAGGGCAGCAGGCACCTTGGCGCCCACGGGCACCGGGTTGGAGACCTCCAGCCAAAGCCTCGACCTCCAAAGTAGCCCTTTCCTTCAGGGGCAATGATCTCCATCATCATGATCTGGAGCTCCGCTGCCATTCCCAGGAGGAGATCTCCAGCCAGGCCCCCGCCCGGAGACCCCCTTCCCCTAACCGGACAACCCTCGTCGATTTCTGCGGGGCGGGGCCATCTCTCTCTCTCTCTCCTACTCCCTCCTCCCTTTCCGCGAGGAGCGGCGCGCGGCCGCCGCTTAGCAACGCCGTTCCCACCGCCGCCGCTCCCCCCCCCCCCAAC
>NW_015173140.1:154525-178755 GCF_001447785.1 Gekko japonicus
AGATCCCTTCTTCGCCCAAACGCGAGGCGTGCCTGCTCGAGTCGGGATTGCTCCCTGGGAGACCCGCCGTCCCTCCCTCCCTCCCTCCCTCCACCCAGGGTCTTGCTCCTGCTCCCCACGGGCACAGATCGCCTCTGCCCTCGCGCCACCCGCGTGCTCCTGCAGCCGGGGAGGGATGGGGAGGGGGGAGCCAGACAGGCCGTTCTTTGGCAGACCCCCATCTTCACACCCCCTAACCCCAGGGAAAAAAAAGGGCTTCCTTGGAATAAATGAACATATCCCCTCTATCTATCTATCTATCTATCTATCTATCTATCTATCTATCTATCTATCTATCTATTCAATTTATTGCATTGTGCACGCCACGTATGGGAAAGGATGAGGCTCGGGATGTGTGCGCCTGCAAATCGGATGCTTTTGCTTTGTAGTTGGGTCTCCTGTTGGCTTTTGAGATGGTGCCTTTTCCGAGCATCCCTGTTTGCTGTGTGGATTTTCTCCTTCTCCTCTCGGCTTTGTTTTGTTTAAAGCTCATCTCTCTCTCTCTCTCTCTCTCTCTCTCTCTCTCTCTCTCTCTCTCTTTCTCGTGTGTTCTCTTTCTGTTGTTTTGACCCTCCCCCTCTCTATCTGAACTGTGCAGGCACACAAATGCTTATACCTGAAATGAAACATTTTTGGTCTTAAACACAGCTCTCTCTCCCGTTCTCCCCCCCCTCCCGGCGTGCTCCCCAGTCTTAAACAGCCCCTCACCCACAATAACACAACATCTATTTTGAACTCGGACACTGATACCAGAGCTTTCTCTCTCTCTCTCTTGCAAGGGATTTCTTTTTGCCTGTCTGTTTGCCTTTTGCACTCGCGGCGTCCCCCCCTTTTTTTTAATGCTTCCGATTGTCTCAGGGAAGGACCCGGGAGAGACAGCTCTCAGGAGTAGCGGGGCCAAGCCAGCTTTCGGCACCCCTTTAGGCCTCTTCTCATTGCTGAGCGAAATGGACCACACCGCGCCAACCTGTCTCCCCAGCTAAATCTGAACCAACCTGCTTAATATTAGATTTGGGAAACTGGCCCGAGAGGATTCGTTTGCTGTTGGGAGAGAAAGAACTTTAGCCTGTGGTGATGGTCTCTTCCAGCCCTTTGGGGCATACAATGCTTTCCCCCACGCAGTCTGAGCAATCTGGGGTAATAGGTGTGGGGATTAGGGGACGGGAAGTCCATGATAGGAGGGTGTGCCTATGAATCTGGAGTTCACCAAAGTATTCACTGAACAAGGTTTGGCTCCACACTCCGAGGCTTGTGTGGACTACTCTGCAAAGTGACCCGGTTAAGCAGAGTTTTTTTTTTTTTTAAAAAAGAGGTGCTTGATTTTTTTAAAAAAGTTCTAAGCTTAATACGCATCATGGCCTGCTTTTCTGATAGCTGTGTCTGCTCTTTGACATCTCTTAATTGGAGAAGAGTGTTGAGGGAATGCTGTACCCAGCTAAGAATTCACTTCTTAGCTGTGGGTTGTGGATGCTTAATGCTGCCTCTTCCCTTCCTACTTCCCTCCCCAATGTATTGTCAGGATGGTAACGTTTACAGCTTTCTTGATAGATAGTATCAAGAACTGCAATTTGGAACATTTTCCAATTAACTCTTTAAGAAGTTTATTTTGTACTTTGTCCACCTGAATGCGTGCTCTGGGATTTTGACATTTGGAAAATACATATAATCCACAGTGCCAGCATATGAGCATTATTGCTGGCATGTATATCGCAGATTATTTTAACTTGTCAGAAATCTTGCAGTCATTCTCTGTTCTATAGTGGAAAGTAGAAAGGTGGAATAAACAAGTATTTTTTTAAAGTTTGCTGTCGATGTTTTTTTTTGCTTTATTACCGGTGATACTTGGGGAAAGCAGTCTATAACTATTATCAGTAAATGTGTACCACCATTCTTGGTTAGGATCTTCTGGTTAAACAAATAAACAAGTTTTAAAAACATACTTGAGTAGAGGAAAAAAGTTGCCTTTTTAAAAATGAAGTGTTTACATTTCACACTGATTACCTAATGCAATGTCTCATATGTATATAAAACTGAGAGGACTGCTCGTGAACTCTTAACAGAAGAGGTTTTGTCTTTGCGAAACAAAGCTTGTTGATAAAGGTTTCCTATACTGTGCAATTGAAGATCCTAATATTATACTTACATGCTGGTTTCATGGACCAATAAAATTTCTTGGCATGAAAGGGTGATAAGGATTGGGCTATCCAGATGCACAGAATGGTACCATCAGGGTTTTTTTCCCTGGGGGAATGTGCCGGAACGGAGTTCCAGAACCTCTTCCACAAAATTCTTGTAAAAACATTTAAAAGTTCACGAGTTTTCAGTATACAGATTGAAAACTGTATTTTTCTCTTGAGAGCTCTGGCACCTCTTAAAAAAAAAGCCGTGGGTACCATTGATGACCATGTAGACTTGAGAGACTTCTAGGTGTCAGAATGGTCAGGCAGAATTGCAGCCCCTATTTAGGTGTAGTTGGAGCGATGTAATGGTGTTAAGTGTGAAACCTGACATCAGTCAAAGATTGAGTCACTTAAGAGATCTATGGTCTGTCCTTGATGGGTAATTGGTTTCAGGAGCAATGTGTATGCATCAAAATAACTTAGGGAACAGTGGATTTTTTTTAAAAAAAGCTTAAACCTGTCAAGATATTGGTAAGATGATTTTCTGCTTGATCCCTGCATTTTTTTTCCAGATAAGTCTTTAAGGTATTACTGAAGGGAATTGGGAAAATATTTATTCAAGCATATTAAGGAGTACAGTGGTAAAAGTGAATGTAATGTTCATATCAAACATAGTAGGAATACCACAATGATATGCTTATATGTCCCTGTGCCCCAGCTATGGTAATCAGGCAGCCATCTATTTGCTATCCTACCACTTAGGTTGGCACATCAGGTCTCAAACAGAGCCTGGACCTTTTCCATCATGGCTTTGGCCTGGTGGAATGTTTGGTTTTAACTGGGATGTTTAACTATTATTGTAAGCTGCCTTGAACCAAGGGGAAACAAGGAATATAAATGTTTTAATAAATAAATAAAATTCCTGTAGTAAGTACTACTACTGGCCTGATCTCATCAGGTCTTGGAAGCTAAGCAGGGCCGGCCCTGGCTACTATTTGGATCAGATCAAGTCAAGCCTCCCTTGCTTGTCTCTGGCCTTGAAGACCCTATGGGGTCTCCATAAGTCGGCTGTGACTTGACGGCACTTTCCACCACCAATGTGACCAAAATACAATACCGTTGGTCTGGTCATCTTAGCTTCTAGGGAGAATTCAAGCTTGATTTGCTCTAGAATCCATTTATTTGTCTTTTGTGTGTATATGTCTTTTAGTTTTTTGCAGTACTAACAATAATTTCGAGGGCATAAGCTGAAGGATCTAAACTTTTCAGTAACATAAGAACATAAGAGAAGCCAATGTTGGATCAGGCCAATGGCCCATCCAGTCCAACACTCTGTCACACAGTGGCCAAAAATACCAGGAGCCATAAGGAGGTCCACCAGTGGGACCAGAACACTAGAAGCCCTCCCACTGTTGCCCCCCCCCCCCAAGCACCAAGAAGACAGAGCATCCCTTGCCCCAGAGTCCCTATCTATACCTTGTGGCTAATAGCCACTGATGGACCTCTGCTCCATATGCTTATCTAATTCCCTCTTGAAGCTGTCCATGCTTGTAGCCGCCGCCACCTCCTGAGGCAGTGAATTCCATGTGTTAATCACTCTTTGGGTGAAGAAGTACTTCCTTTTATCTGTTCTAACCTCACTGCTCAGCAATTTCATTGAGTGCTCACGAGTTCTTGTATTGTGAGAAAGGGAGAGAAGTACTTCTTTCTCTACCTGCTGAATCCCATGCATAATCTTGTACTAGACCATTGACTGGGTGCAGATGAATGAATGTTTAGGGTATCTTCCCAAGCTGAATCACCTAACTATGGCAGAATGAGCAATACAATGGTGGGTAAAAGAGGGAGACTAGTGGCATCAATGTGAGAGGTTTGTGGGGAAAGCACCTGCAAAGAAAGGATGGAGGGTGAGATGAAAAGCCCAGGACTGGAGCAGATTGCACTGTGGGATATTCTTAAACACATTTACTTGGAAGTAAGTTCTGTTGAAATCAACTAAATGCTTTCCAAATGTGTGCAGGGCTCAAGTGTCATAACTAATTACTTGTGTGGATAGCAAGGTACCAACAAGTGCTCTTTGTTAAAATTTGATTGGGTAGACAAATGAGGGTGAAAATAAAAGACTGACTTCGCTTCAGATTAATCTTATGCTGCAGTATAGGCTGCAGAAATGCAGATGTACAGTATCTGCCTCATTATTTGTGTTTTCCTCTGGGTGTTTTGGAATAACAGTATGCAGTAAATAAATACTGTTTTGTAGTGTAGTGTAGAGTGGATGGCAAGCAACTGAGTAATTTACAAGGGATGGTTTAAGATGGGGTGCTTTGGAAGCTTACTCCGTTTTGCTGTGACCTTGACTAGATTCTCATTGAGCTTGGCTATACTTGTGGTCACTATTATGAAATCACCAGTACCACTATCTGTTTCTTGTTTTATTTTTTTATTTTACCATTTAAAGGGGTACAGAATAAAAAGGGACAAAAGGGAAAGTGAGAAGCATACAACATAATATAAGAATATAAAACATGAAAAAATAACATGACGTGCCAAAATATGGTAAGATAATCAATACTTCAACATAATATATTTCCATATACATTTCCATTATTTCCTATCTATAGTGCTAGGTAAAAAAAGCATATAGGTAAGGAACATAAGAGAAGAAAAGAATAAAGAAAAACATTTTTTCTTGTCTTTATACAAGGTTTATACTATCATATAAAAACTAGTAAATATGTAGCTAGAAAAGTTAATTGAATATAACAATGAGAATTTGATGATACGGTTTTGAGTATTAATCAATTTAAAGTTCTTTGTAACTCCTCTAGCAACTTTATCTAATCTATGTAGTTTGTCTGTAGTAATGAGAAAAGGCTTTCCACTTATTCTCAAATTCGGTGATCGGCTTTTTACTTATTTAAAATACCTAGCACGGGACTTGTTTTCAGAACTTTACACCTACCAGTTTGTTCATTTTAATGTGGACAGATTATCAGATGTAAGGAACTTAACAGTTCACAAAGAACACCACATGCACAAGGTGTGCATGAGTTCAACAGACTATTTTAGCTCAGAGCTGGTTAGAAAAAGATAGTGCAAATGAACACTATCTGTTTCTAACCAGCTCTGAGCTAAAATAGACTGTTGAACTTATGCACACCTTGTGCATGTGGTGTTCTTTGTGAACTGTCAAGTTCCTTACATCTGATAAGGTACTTTCTGATCTGAAAACAAAGTCCCTGCTAGTTACGGTATTTGTCTGCCTTTGTCTGCAACTTGCAACGTATATCATAGTTTAATTCCTCAGAACGTGTGTGTGTGTGTGTCATTTGCTGCTGAGAAATGTACCTTGACAGTCCTCTGATTTTATGAAGAGGTGGAAGTTAAGCAGTGTTTGCAAAAAAGTAGTTGATGAACCCCTGAATCTCTTTTAATAATATATACCGTGGAAAGATCTAGAGAGATACATTCTTTTCCATTGCACTGCCTGTCCCTTTCGTTTAAAATCTCTCAAATTAAGGAGCTTCTTCTATCGCTGATCTGTTCTTGGGCTACTTTGAAGAAGAAGAGGAGATTGGATTTATACTCCAATTTATACCCTTCACTCGGAGTCTCAGAGCGGCTTACAAACTCCACTCCCTTCCCCTCCCCACAACAGACACCCTGTGAGGTGGGTGGGGCTGAGAGAGCTCTGACACAAACTGCTCTTTTTCAAGGACAGCTGTGCCAGAGCTTGTGACTGACCCAAGGTCACATCAGCAGGTGCAAGTGGAGGAGTGGGGAATCAAACCCGGTTCTCCCAGATTAGAGTCCACGCACTTAACCACTACACCAAACTGATGCAAAAACAGTGCTTTTTTAATATCACTGCAAGATGACATGTGGTTTTATATATTACAATATTTGTATATCACTTTCAAACATAAATATTCTCACACTGCTTTACATACAACTGATAGAACAACTGAAATATCATAAAAGAAAAAGTGTTTGAGTGGGGCTGGGGCTGGGCATTATAGAGGGACTTCTCTCCCCCTGATGACCTGGTCTTCCCTAGTCACCATTTCTTTTGGTAAATGTAGCCATTTCCCCCCAGTCTTTTCGCAGGTAACTTTGCTATTTAAATCCTCATAGCCAGTGATGAGGAATGGAAAATTTTCTACAGGAAGTTTCTCAGAGGTATGTAGAGTTTTTTCATTTGATCTCTTGGGCACATTTGAGGGAGACAGACCTGTATGTATGGAGTCTTGTCCCATATGAACCATTTTAAATGTGCTTTGTGGATTTCTTCCTCCAGATATTTTACTACTTGTCCTTCTGTCTCTTGTGAGGAAAAACACTTTTTGAGATATTTCTATAGCACTTAAAATTGACAAAAGGTAGGAAAGTTTTGTTTTTGAAATATATGAAATATGGTAGATAAGAGCCTAATCAATTTAAGACGTTGAGAAATGTTCTGATTCAGAATTATTTGAAAAAGCCACATTGCTGCTCAGAGCAGGTATTTCCTTTCATTCTCTAAATTAGGGAAGTTTTTAATTAGTCTTGTTGCACGTGCTGCATACCAGATGGTCCTTCTAGACTAGAAGGTGTTATTTAATCATTAGATTCTCCCTCCTCCACAAAATATCCTGATGATAATTATTTGGAAGATAGCATTGTTTAGGATAGCATTGGTTCAATGTAGGATAGCGTTGGTTCAATGTAGTGATCACAACTATTTTATGGGTAGTTGGTGGTGATTCAGGTTGTCTCCTCTAGTTCATTGGGTATATGGGCTTGTAACAGGTGCTGGTGGTAAATGCTCTACAGACATTCTGATTATTACTTCTGCTGTACTGCCCAGAGTATTAGAATTTGAACACAGGTATGTGCATGATACCTAGCTCATGGGATTATGTCTTTTAGCCCTAAGGTATAGAGGAACACTGTGTCTGGGGCAGTGATACTCTGTATTCTTGGTGCTTGGGGGGGCATCAGTGGGAGGGCTTCTGAACTTCTGGCCTCACTGGTGGACCTACTAATGACACCTGGTTTTTGTCCACTTTGTGACACAGAGTGTTGGATTGGATGGACCATTGGCCTGATCCAACATGGCTTCTCATATATTCTTTAACACTTATGCAACTATACAGTCAGTATGACAACACCGTCAGTATGACAAAGTTGTATTTTTCAGCTGAGGTGGTCAGACTGTTTGCTAACTCATGTATCTGTTAAGTTTGCTGCTTGTTTATATGACTGTGGTGGGAAAGTACCCAGCTTGTATGTTTGTTGGATGTACTTCTGGATCTTTAGGAAACCAGCATTGAGTGGGGAGCAATATTTCCTTCCTTTGAAACGCATCAGGACAAGTGATTTTTTTCTCTCTTCCCTCTACATCCCTCTGGTAGAGAGGGGGGAAAATGAAGAGGCTAGTGGCTTCTTTCAACAACTTCTGTGGCTCTCTTCATGTCCTCTGGATCAAGAAGGCATAGAGGGAACTGTAAACAGTACTGAAACAACAGCCCCAAAAATCTAGAATGAATTTACAGAATTATCATTCCAATCAGATGTAAGACGTTGTTCAGAGTTCCCCACCCCCCCAAAAATTTCTATTTTTCACATGAATGTGTAAAACTCTGTTGTGTTAAATTAGATTAAAGGTTCATCTAGCTCAGTATTATTTGCTTTGGCTGATGGTCATTCTCCAGTGCTTCAGGATGACACCTTTGCTAGCTCCTATAGCCATTTATCTTGAGATGCCAAGGGTTGAATCTTGGATCTTCTACAGGTAAATCAGATGTTCTATCACTGGGATATGGCCCTTCCCAATCTCATAATCTGAAAATGCTGTGTGAAATACCATTGAAGCTGATCTGTGCAAAGGAATGTAAGAAATAAGAAGCCTACAAGTCATCATAGATTTCAACTGTTCCTAGTTTTCCCGCCATCTACGTTTAAAGGAATGCTTTCACCACAGCACAGAACAGAACAAACTCAGACGGACAGCCTCCTCACAGCTTCAACAATCTACTGCTGAGCAGATGCTTTCTCATCTTTCCACCAAAGAACAGTGTAAGGGTGACCAATTAGCTCCCACTCAACACTACGGAAAGAAGGACTCCATGTGGACTCCCCCTGAAGACTTTAATATCTCACTGCACCTATATATTGAATGCTTCCATTGCCAAGTCCAAGCTGGAATAATCAACAAAAAACAAGAGGGAATTAGATAAGCATATGGAGCAGAAGTCCATCAGTGGCTATTAGCCACAAGGTATAGATAGGAACTCTCAGGCTGGGGCAAGTGATGCTCTGTATTCTTGGTGCTTGGGGGGGGGACAGTGGGAGGGTTTCTGGAGTTCTGTCCCCACTGCTGGACCTCCTGATGACCACTGTGTGACAGAGTGTTGGACTACATGGGCCATTGGCCTGATCCAACATTGGCATCTCTTATGTTCTTATGTTCACTGCTCAAGATCCAATCTCAGCCATACAGAGAAGAATGACATAAGCAGCCTGAAAAATAATCCATATATTATAATTGAACAAGCTAACAAGGGAGGAGCCATTGTTATAATGGACGAAACAAACTAGATTTTAGTGAAACAAAGTTCAAGTCCAGTGGCACCTTTAAGACCAACAAAATTTAATTTAAGGGTGCCACTGAACTCAAACTTTGTTCTGCTTCTTCAGACCAACATGGCTACCCACCCGAATCTAGTTTTTAGTGAGTACATACAGGGCCGGCTCACTCACTAGGCGAACGAGGCAATCGCCTAGAGTGGGATGGCCCTTAGGGGCGCCAAACTGCACCTGGCCCCGTACTCTGGGAGTTTCTTGATTATTTGTGTTTTTCATTCTTCCTAAAATGCATTTATTTTTGAAAATTGGTGGGCGCACGGGGTGACACAAACCTCTTTTTCATCTTTGTTCTTCAGAGGTCAGTTATGTGCACTTTCACAAAATCTGTCATGTGAAAGGAGTTGTGGTGTTTTGGTGATACCCTGTGTCTTTGGACAGTGTTCATTATTATGTATATCAACAGCCGATGTAGGTTTCCACCAAGAACAATATTAATACAATAAAATGTTTCAGTAGGCACTTCCATGTACAATATGTCTGTAAATACTTTTGAAATTAGCAAGTAGTAAACAAGGAAATTAGTAAATGGTGAATCTATTCCAAGAGCTCTATTAATAGTGGATTGGTGAGCTCAATCCAGAAAGCATTAGTTGAGCTGCAGTAGATAACTGTGCTCTTTGCAAAGGAATCATGCTATCAGATATGAAGGCCTGTGTCGTAATAGGTGATTTTAACTACCCACACATTGATTGGGTCAATATGTGTTCTAGTCGAGAGAAAGAGATTGAGTTTCTAGACACTCTAAATGACTGTGCTATGGAGCAGATGGTCATGGAACCTACCAGGGGAGAGGCGATCCTTGATTTGGTCCTAAGTAACACTCAAGACCTGGTGAGAGATGTAAAAGTGATTGCACCGCTTGGGAACAGTGATCATAATGTTGTTGAGTTCAACATTTGTACAAATAGGGAATTGGCCAAAAAGACTCACACAACCACTTTTAACTTTAAAAGGGGTAATTTTTCTGATATGAGGGGACATGTGGGGAGGAAACTGAAGGGAAAAGTAGAAAGGGTCAAAACCATTGGGGAAGCTTGGAAACTGTTTAAAACTACAATTCTAGAAGCTCAAATAAAATATATTCCCATGGTGCAGAGAGCAAGCAATTGCATCATCCATAGCAGCCCCGTGGACACCCACCAATTATGGACTGGCATGATGCTGACTCTACATTGCCAGGTGGAAAGAAGTAGTCAGCCAGCATGCACTGTTGATATGGCTGTATGTCTTCAAGTCAC
The DNA here is from genome assembly GCF_001447785.1 of Gekko japonicus. Classification (NCBI taxonomy): domain Eukaryota; kingdom Metazoa; phylum Chordata; class Lepidosauria; order Squamata; family Gekkonidae; genus Gekko; species Gekko japonicus. Next base: position 164,550 of record NW_015173140.1, read on the forward strand.
GCCACTATTGCCCACATACAGAACACAACCAGCGAGGGAATACAACACAGCACTGGGGGGAAAACATCAACTTTGCACTGCATCGAGCCATGCACTCCAGCATGGTCAGAAGGAGCCCTGGAGAAAACATAGTCCAGAGAGGTCTGCAGATGCTGGTTCAAGTCCCGTGCAACCATGGTCCCTTTTGCGATATGCACACACAAGGGGTGTAGGCTACTCCAGCTACAGTATTCTCATGCTCACTCAGTGGAAGCAAAGCTGATCGAACAACCAAAACCTCTCCCACACAAGGGTTCAGGTCTTGGGTGAGAGGGAAGAAACTCAGGAGCCTTTTGCTATATAAGGAGAATGCAGACATAGGGCAGCAATAAGGAAACACACAACTGCACATTTACAGAAGGCATTCCTATCAGTTTCTCAGTAGTCCACTGGGGCAACGTACCCACGTGTTAAACAGGAAACATGACTGGCTCCCATCAAGGGGGAATGCTCGCAGGAAGGCAAAGTTCAGCTTTTAGCTGGCAACATGTCAAGCAGCAGCAGAACTGAAGGGCTGAACTAAAACCCACAACTCTCCCACTCAGGAGCAGTCCTCTTAGTGCATAACCAACCAGGCTTACCAAGAACAAGACATAGCACAGGGCAATGGCACTCACTCCACGTTTTTCAGAGAGCCACAATGGCAATTTCCCATCTATCAAAAGAGCCACATTTACTTTCACCCTTGGCACGAGGCCTGCACTTGTGGGAGGCTCTCAGCTTACCTGCTCCTCTGGCAGTGGCTGTTTCAAAGTGGAAACCACCTGCCCACCGCATGTCCAGTTTTGCCACCTTTTCCCAAAACATGGGGCAGGTGTCACATTGGGGAACAGTGTTCAGAAGAGCCATGGGTAGCATGTCAGAGAGCCACATGTAACTCCTGAGACTGAGTAAGTATATTGCTGGCATAGGGCATTAGAATGCCACCTTGGCATTGATAAAAACCATACATTCCTTGGCTGAGATGGCTACAAAGAAAGGACAGTAGAAAGGCATGGTCATAGCATACCTAAAGTTTCTGATTCAAATCCTGCATATCGCTAGGAAACTCAGAAAGAAGTCCAAAAGGTAATCTCATCCCTATGAATACAGTTACTTGGAATGGACCATTTGTATCGATTGGCTGCCTCACCTGCCCATCATTTTGGTCAACACTCTCCCATGCATCATCTCCATGTTGCACTCATGGGACTCAGTAGCATAACTTGCTACCACTCTTCCCAGCAGCTGGTGTTCTTTCTGTACCTTGACCCCTCTCTTCAGGCATCATAGCTTATCAGATACCATGCTTATTGGGTATTGTAAAGCCAGAGGATCCTTCTATATTTTGCGAGAATGTACTACTGCAAACACTGTGCCACCCCCGTCCAGTGTGAGTTGCATACTGAAGATGTCATATCTGACTAAGTGAGCTTGCAGACAAAAGCTTATACCATTAATAAAACTTTGTTGGTCTTAAAGGTGCCACTGGATTCAAACTTTGTTCTGCTGCTTCAGACCAACATGGCTACCCCACCTGAATCTATACTGAAAACAGGAGAGGTCAGTAATGAGCAGGGGGTGTGAAACAGTCCATATCTACCAAATCTCAAACGTGCAGAGACATAGTTGTAAAGCAATCTGTGCATTCATTTATTGAACAGCATCAGATGTGCTGGTGGCAAGTCAGATGAGTGAGGTTTTCAGCTCTCTTATACCTCTGTATTTACAAGCTGTCCTTGCACTGCAGGATCACAGGTACCATTGCCCCTTGTCCCACTGCATGAACAGGGGGAACCATGAGCTCCCTGATACAAGAGCCGTATTACAATGTGGTCATTCAACACCAAGCTGGAGGAGTGGAGACTCTCCTTTGGTGTCCGTGTCCTCCTGCGCTGGAGAACCTGAAACGGGTTTGAGCAGATCACTGTTAACAACTTTGTTCTCCTCCTTGCCTCTTTATACAAAATATTCTCTTTTTGTGTTAGGTGCCCTCTTTGTGTGGTTCTGTTACAAAAGTTTCCTTGTGTGTGTACTAAAGGTACACTGCAAGAAGGCCGGAGAGAGGCAGAGAGAGAGCTCCATACTGTGTTCCCTGTCTAACTGGGCGTCTCCCGGCTGGGGTTATGTGTTTTTAGAGAGCTGCCATTGGCTGCAGACTTAGTTGGTATCCTAAGCAATGCCCGGGCTTGGGTTGGATGACTCCACCCAATTCTGCCCTGGCACTGTAGTTACACTTATATAGCACTGGCTTATTTTCAGGAGACACTCGTGTAGGACATAGTTGCCATCCTAAGCTGCTGAACCAGGAGGAAAGGTGGGATATAAATGTAATAAACAAGCAAACAAATGAAGGCCAGCCTTAGAATAGCTCTCAGTCACCCAACATATGATATATATAGCATCTTTAACTCCCTTTTCTTTGCCCTGTGTGGACTCAAAGCATCACTATACCCACCATCAAGAGATTAATCCACTGTTCAACAAAACAGAATCAACACTCTGCTGTCAGTACTTTCGTCAGGTACTCATGGGCTTCTTATACAGAGCATTTGAATCTGTATCAACACTGGGGGCCTTCTCAAGCATCCAGGGAATAGGGGTAACTACTGAAACGGCTGGGAATGGGGTGTCACTGGTTAATTAATTAATTAATTAATTACATTTATACCCTGCCCTCCCCACAAACAGGCTCAGGGCGGCTTAAGAAGAGAAGAAGAGATTGGATTTATACCCCGCCCTTCACTACCCGAAGGCATCTCAGAGTGGCTTACAAACTCCTTTCCCTTCCCCTCCCCACAACAGACACCCTGTGAGGTAGGTGGGGCGGAGAGAGCTCTTGACAGAAACTGCTCTTTTTTCAAGAACAACTCTTATCAGAGCTACGGCTTGCCCAAGGTCATCCAGCCAGGTGCAGGTGGAGGAGTGGGGAATCAAACCTGGTTCTAGAGTCCGTGCACTTAACCACTACACCAACTTAAGTTTGTCTACAGAGAGAAATAAACTAATGGACTCTGGTCGGAAGAGTAGAATGACCACATGGGAACATACAGGGAGAAGCAGTCCTGCAGGGATGTAGGTTCGAGGCCATAAAGAGCTTAAAAGGGGAGGGAACCATGGCTCAGTGATAGAGGTAGAACATCTGCTTTATGTGAAGTAGGTCCCAGGTTCAGTCCTCAGCACTCTCCATTAAAAGGATCAGGCAGTAGGTGATATGAAAGACCTCTACCCGAGGACTTGGAGAGCTACTGCTAGTCAGAGTGGACAGTACTGACCTCAATAATGGTCTAATTCAGTACAAGACAGTTTATTGTGTTCAGTCCAGAGGTAAGTACCATCCTGTTGAATTGTACTTAGAAACAAACAGGTAGCCAGTGAAGGAACTCCTGGGGCCAAACAAAGAGTTGGGCCTGGACTTCCCGGCAGCTGCACAGTAACTGTGGGGAATGGCTTTTTAAAAAATAAACAAGAGTCCCCATAGGCTTAGACTAGTTCTGTGTACCCACTGAAATGTGGAATGCTGCAGGGGGCGATCCTCTCGTCAATGTTATTTAACATCTTTATGCGCCCCCTCACCCAGTTAGTCCGGAGCTATGGGCTGGGTTGTCATCAATATGCTGATGACACCTAGCTATATCTGTTAATGGATGGCCATCCGTCTTCCATCCCAGAAAATCTGGCTGAGGCTTTCGACACTGTGGCTGGATGGTTGCAGCAGAGTCGGTTGAAGTTAAATCCATTGAAGATGGAGGTCTTGTACCTGTGTCGGGGGGGATAGATGTGGGCACCAGGCTCCCCACATTAGAAGGGACGCCTTTGGTGTCAGCCCAGGTAGTGAGGTGCCTGGGAGTAACACTGGATGCCTCTTTCTTTACGGAGGCCCAGGTTGCAGCAGTCACCAGATCTGCACTTTTCCATCTTGGGCAGCTTAGGTCACTGAAGCCCTATCTCTCCCCCCAGGACTTAGCTACAGTGACCCGTGCAATGGCCACTTCCAGGCTTGATTGCTGGAACTCGGTCTACGCAGGCTTGCCCTTGAGGCTGATCTGGAACCTGCAACTGGTGCAAAATGTGGCGGCACACCTGCCGACGTCGATGCCTGTTCAGGCTCACATTCGGCTTGTGCTCAGCCAATCACATTGGCTGCCAATTGAGTATTAGATTCACTTCAAGGTGTTGGTAATGACCTTCAAAGCCTTACACGGCCTGGGACCAACATATCTAAGGGACCGCCTCTTCCTGTATATGCCCCAGAAAGCGCTACACTCTAAAGACCAACACCTCCTGGTGGTCCCTGGCTCAAGGGACGCCCGTCTTGCCTCAACCAGGGCCAGGGCCTTCTCTGTCCTGGCCCCAGCCTGGTGGAACATGCTCCCTATTGAGATCAGGGCTCTGCGGGATCTTCTTCAATCCCGCAGGGCCTGCAAGACGGAGCTGTTCTGCCAGGCCTCTGGCTGAGGCAGGGGGCACCCATCTATGGTCTCCTTGAGGTTGCTGTCATCTGTCCACTGATAGCTGGCCACCATCCCATCTATATCAATGGGCTAGAACCCATTATAGCCGGCCGAATTTGCGTTTTAAGCTGTAGCTACCAATTTTAATGTTTTATATAGTTCTGTGTTTTAAATTTTATATTTCGACTGTATTTATTGTAAACCATGTTACTCGCCCTGAGCCCGTTCGCAGGATGAGTGGGATATAAATACAAATAATAAATAAATAAATAAAGGTGGGAGGAAGAGCTCCTGTCTTCCCCTCCCCAACCTTTTCCCAATACCAAAACAGTGCTGGGGGGAATTATTTCCCCATTTTCGCTGCTCCATGTATACTGAATCCTCCTCATGGAGCAACCATAACAGGGAAATAGCATTGTTTTGGCATGTGAAGATGACTTGGGGAGGGGGAGTCGGGAGCTCTTCCTCCCCTACGGCAGTGTTCTGAGTATGTTTGGGTTCTCTCTTAAAGCCATTCCCTGCAGCTGCTGTGCAGCTGTGGGTTCCCTGGACCCAACTCTTTAAAAAAGCCAAATGCGTAGTCTGGCCCTTACAATAGTTGAAATATTGGAATTACAGCTTGTTGACAATAAATGTGCTGCCTCATTTTGTAGTAGCTGCGGCTTCTGAGTTGTTTCATTTGTGTACGGACACCTTCACACAAAAGATGTGTTAAATGTAGCAACTTTTTAAAGATGCCAACATGTTTCAGAATTTTAAAAATCCAGCATATTATACAATGTACGTGATTTGTGTAGTGCAACTGCTAAGGTGTTCAACATAGATGTGGACGGGTTCAGATGCTTATTTAGCTACATAATCTCTGTCTGTCTGAACTCTCTCTCTCTCTGTGTGTTTGTAGGTGAAGAGTCTCTTTTGAGGTTAGCAAGGTGTGTACTTGGGAGACTGAGTGAGAGCTTTGCCTTGGCTTCTTCAGGTCAATTTCTTTTCCAAAGGTGTCAGAACAAGCTCTTCATTCTGGCCTGACCTATTCTTGAGCTGATTGCAGTTTGTACAGAACTATTGGTCTTGGGACAAATTATTGCTTCTTATAGCTGTAGGGGAATCATTTAGCACAATGAAGTTTCCTATAAGCAAGTGCTCGTCTGTGAATGGGTGCAGTTAGCAGTTTTCTTGGATACATTAGGTGGAAGAAACTTGTCTGATGTCAACTGAACTATATTTATGCATTGTTAGGTCTGAGAGTTTTCCCCTGTTTACCCAGAAACCAAGACGTTTGTTAGAGCAATTTCATCTCCACACCCTCTAATTGGCCTGTGCATGTGTGTGTTCTTTTCCATGAATTTGGACACTACAGATCTATTTATTTATTCATTTATTCGATTTTTACCCCGCCCTCCCCGCCAAGGCAGGCTCAGGGCGGATTACAGAAGAACCAATAGGTAAACAACAATACAAATATTAATATAAAACACACAAGTTATTAAAAACAATTAACAAAACGATGGTGGTATCATTAAAATAACATGCATTTATCGGTCCATCCATTATCAGCGGGCTCAGACTGGGAATAAATTGGCACCGGGCAAAGATGATAACACGGCTCCTACCTAAATGCCTGGCAAAAGAGCTCCGTTTTTGTGGCCCTGCGGAACTGTGCGAGGTCCCGCAGGGCCCTGATCTCATCCGGGAGCTCATTCCAGTAGGTTGGAGCTGCCAAAGAAAAGGCCCTGGCCCTGGTCGATACCAGCCTGGCACCCTTAGGACCAGGGAGGGCTAAACGGTTTTGCGACCCTGACCATAGTGCTCTCTGGGGAACATCTGTCGTCTCCATCTGGGCAATTGACTGTGGGGGCAGTCCTGCAGTGACTTCTTCTTGGAAGTGGTGGTGGCGGAAAGTGAAGTTGACTTATGGCAACCTCGTAGAATTTTTAAGGCAAGATATGTTCTGAGATGGTGGTTTGCCATTGACTGCCTCTTTGTAATGACCCTGATTTTCCTTGGTGGTCTTCCATCCCAATACTAACCAGGGCTGACCCTGTTTAGCTTCCAAGATTGGGCTAGCCTGGGCCATCCGGGCTCAGTATGTTGCCCTTATCCAATGGCTCCACTCTCAGGCAAGTTTTTTTAGGACTGCAGCCTGTGTTTACTAGGTCAAATTCTATCTTGAATAAAATCTGTTTACCTTTAGCCAAATTATTGTCTTGAGCAAAAAAAGCCCTCACAATAATGAAATGCTATTGAAATGCAATGGCAGGAAAATGCTTTTTTTTAAATATCACTTTTAAATGTATAAACCTTGCTCTTTGCTTGTTTGTCAATCAGTTAGCTAGGCTGAAATTGCCAAAGGATTACATGTCCCAAATAAGCTTCTTTCACTGAGATCTTCCAAAGGAGTAAAACCGCGATCATATACACAATTATGTGCGTGGGGGAATCAACTGAGCTTAATTTTTTCTTTGCTTCAGGTGTTCTGGTTGTAAACCATGTACAATTAGGGTTGGCGTTTCCCGTTTTCCTTAGAAGCAGTAGTGCTAGTAAAATCCCTTGTTAGAAGAGAGGGTAGAGTTGTCAGGTTTCACATAGGCAGAAAACAAAACATTCTGAAGGAAGGGCAGTCACCTGTCAAACTTTCTTCTTTCTTGCATCTACTAGAAATGCAAGTATCTGAATATGGTAATGCTAGAAGAATTTTCAGGCATAATTCATATTGTATTAATAGCAACACTCCCAGGTTTTACTTTTAGTATGTTTTTCCTTCCTCTCATTCCCCTGCTTCAGATCCAAATACCTGGTTATCTGAACATTTTTATTTTATTTTATTTTATTTTATTTAACTTTCGGCTTATATACTGCTCAAACCCTTTTTTGCAAGGGTCTCTGAGCGGTTTACATATGATTATATATCCTGTCTAGGGCCACATTAACAGGGGGGGTGACTACCTACCAGCACCCCAGAAGCAGAGCGGCTCTTTGTTGTTGTTGTATTCCGGCAGGCTTCGGGTATAGATGTTTACGGCGTTCTCTTCTCTGGCGCCTTGGAGCTGGTAGTTCGGTGGCTTCTTTTCTGGCGGCTTCCCCCTAGAGCGCAGCCACGCACTGGCCGCAGCCTCGGCTCTGTCCGATGGGCTCCGCTGCGCTACACGTCACCACGCCTTCGTAGCTACGCCTCCGTCCAGGTTCCGCATGCTCACTGGGTCGCCAGGCTGTCCCGCCGTCGCTGTTCGCCGTTGCCGCTGTTACTGCCGTTGCCGCCTGCTACACACCTCCCGACAAGGAGGAGGGTGCCCCCTGCCACCTAGGGCAGGTACCCACTTTGTCTACTCGCAAGTATGCTTTCGAGCCGCTGGGTGGGCGGGAGCTGGGACTAGGGCCGGGAGCTCACCCCGGCCGCGGCGGGTCTTGAACAGCCTTACAGGCTGTTCGCTAGATGTTATAGCAGGTGTTTTACTCCCTGCGCCACCGCTCCCTCTTTAAGAACATAAGAGAAGCCATGTTGGATCAGGCCAGTGGTCCATCCAGTCCAACACTCTTTGTCACAGCATCTTCTTTTTTGTTCCCCAGTTGTCTTTCTTAGTAAGCCATTCTTATGAGACTGCAGAATTCCCTGCAGTTGTTTAACTGTGCAAGACATTAATTTGAAATAGTTCAGGTGTAAATGTGTTGTAGGTGTTTAATGATATATATATAAACACATCAGTACTTGCAAGTGTGCACAGCAAAGGAGTATCTGTTTTAAAAATTGTGACACTAAATTCTTCTACAAACGTGTTTTTGTACCTTTTGCAGATATAAAAAAGGCACAGGTTTGGGTTACACATGATATTATTAAACTGTTTTTCTCCCATTACAAAACCTTTGTGGCAAACATGAAATGTCTAAACTTTCAAATAAAGTGAATAAATATTTAATGTGTTGATTGGGGTATTACATAGTTCCAAAGAGATTACGTTTCCAATTAAAATATTTGAGCAATTTTGTTTGGAAAGATGGAGGGGGGGGGGAGAAATTAGCTTTTCCCTCACTAGTAGGAGAGAAAACATCCCCTGCTCTGCAACTTGTTTAAGTTTATCATTTTTAGACTTTGACGCAGTCTACCCTTGTGGGGTGGAAACAGATTTTTCTGTGGTTGCTGTAGGGGGGGGCAGTCAAAACCATCCTTCTTTGCAGATTCTTTTGAGCATCACTGGTAGAGCAGGGAATTTTGTTCACTTGCCCTTTCTTACAGCAGCTGCCCAGGATTCATGGATTTTTCTCCACACAGATTCTTGACTTCTTGCCACTTGCAGGGTATTACTGTGGAAAGGTGAGGGTGAGAAAAATCTGCCTTTGGCAGTGTATCAGATATAATCCAATGCAACCAGATATAACCGAATGGAATGTATCTAACCAGCTTTTCCACTGGTGAAAGAGAGAGGAGGGGGAGTCCTCCTTTGGCCCCCAAACAGAGTATGTTGGGGATTGTGAGCCCTGCATGGTTAAAAACTGTGAAACAGACTTTAGTGGAAAAAACTGGCTGGATCTAACCTAATGGCTTTCAGTTCCAGATCAGTGTTCCCTCTAAGCTGAGTTAGTGTGAGCTAGCTCACAGTTTTTTAGTCTCCAGCTCACACATTTTTGTCTTAGCTCTAGAAGGATGGCTCCAGAGCCAACTAATTTATGTAGTAGCCAAATCGCTTGCTCACAACTTTAATACCAGTTGCTCACAAAATAGAATTTTTGCTCACATGACTCCACAGCTTAGAGGGAGCATTGATTCCAGATTCACTGTTTTATAAAGCTATATATGGTGGCAAGTGATTTTCTGAAGTTTTGTGAGTTGCTTTTGTTGTCTTTTCATGAAAATTATGTTTACTTTTTTACTTAACTGTTCTTGCAAGTGAGTTCTGGTTTCTGATAACTGTATGCTGTGTATTTCTGATGCTCTGTTTATTAGAGTGGCTGTATGCTGCTGAATCCAAATCCTGACAGTTGCCTCTGGCCTTCTGTGAGGACCTCATTCAGCTCATCAGCGTCTGCTCTTTCTCTTGGCCACTTCTGCTATTGGCCACATGGTTCAGGAATGTTCTATTTAAGTTGGGATCTTAGTTAGGAAAACAGGCATGGTTGTACTGGTAATTAAGAATGAATCACTTTGGAAAGCTTTAAATACTGAGAGCGTCTTCTAATTGTACTTGGAGCCAGCACAGAAAGATGAAAAAGGGAAATATGACTTTGGAATAAAGTGGGAAGCTGTTTGACAGAAGAGGGCATTTTTGTATTCCCTTTGGCAGCTTCCTTCGAAAGAGGTATAATTTGGCTGCGATAGTTAGTGCTGGATAGGAATTTCTCTGACGCCCGTGACTCTCCAGATTTTTTTTTTTTTGCTTTACTGACAGCACACGGCTTGGCTCATTTGCTGGAGATAACTAGACTGTGCTAGTACTACATTATTGCTTTTATGGTTGTAAGCCTTGGACTGCAAATGTGTTGCATAGAGACAAAATCAATTTGTCAGGCACTTTTGGTCAATGGGGAGGGAAAACTGTTTGGATTAACAAATAAATGCATCTGTAAATAGGGAAAAAAATAAACAGGAGCTTTGTGGTTCCTTAAAGTTTAACACAATTTAATTCTACCCTAAGGTTTTGAAGACTGGAGCCCTATTCTTTAGATGCAGTGAAAAACTATATCACCCTAACATTTGAAGAAATGTGCTACAGTTCACAAAAGTTTGTAGTGGAATAAAATTTTGTTAATCATTAAGGTGTGACTAGATGCCTGTTTATTTTTTTTACTGCCGCTGACTAACACAGTACTTGTGTCTTACTGGCAGTACATTGCATATCGCATGGGTGACAAATTCTTCTGAGTCTAGTCACTCTGGATGTGACTTTGGTACTTTGGCTTTACAGAAGTGGCAAAATTTTGCTCTTGAGACTTTTTGTTAATGTTCCCGTATCTGGAAAGTATAGTGATGATGCCTCAGGCCTGCTGCGAGAAAAACTGTATGGCTACCCCGTCTGAATCTGGCTTAATGGAAGGCAGCACATTTAGCCACATGGAATAGAACGCCATCAGTCTTACAAAGAAACTTGCACGGGTACAGACTGATCTTTCTTACAAAATGGACATTGTACCTATCTGATGGAGTGTGCTTGCTCACAAAAGCTTATACTGATAATATGACTTTGCTGGTCTTAAAGGTGCCACTGGACTCAAACTTTGTATGGGTTACTGATTGTTCTAATGGTATTTATATTCTGTCTGCATCAGGAAGTCGGCATGGCCACTAGGACATATGTGGAATAAAATTATTTGGATCACTGGTATTTTATTGCCTTCTCTGCCTGGCCGTGGCTATCCCTGCTGAGAATTGGTTAATGAGAAGCCATAGATTGTACCTGGGATGGTCTTCATCCAAAGCATCATGTGGTCTGCCACCAAGCTTCACTCCCCCCTCCCTCGCATTTACAGTTACAAAGGTACCCTGTTAACATTAAAACCGTAAGCACAAGTAATATTTGCTTCGTGATTCAGTACACAATTTCAGTAAACACAGCAAATTGGTTTCGGGGGAACAAAAATGCCAGATGTAATGAGACTAGACTATTACCAGGACATTCTAATATTGTCTTCGTACAGTACAAGGAGAATGTGATGAGGGCACGTGAGTTTAAATTTGTTTTCCAGTGCAGTAAAATAATTCTCAAACTATCTGATAAACCTTAAAGAATGTGCTGTCGAGTGTTTGCTACCTTATTCCGTTATCATCGGGATGATGGGGAGGGGGGGATGAGGTATTAGAGCACATGAAGCTGCCCTATACTGAATCAAACCCATGGTCTGTCAAAGTCAGCACTCTCTACACCAACTAGCGGTGGCTCTCCAGGCTCTCAGGCAGAGGTCTTTCACTTCACCTACTGCTGGGTTCTTTTAACTCGAGACGCCGGGGATTGAACCGGGGACCTTCTGCATGCCAAGCAGATGCAGTACCACTGAGCCACAGCCATGTAAACAGCAGATAGATGTTTTAGTAGAAAATATCCCTCCTTTCTCCTTCATGGTTGACCATACATCAATTCTTCCCGTATTTGAACCCCAACATTTAGGTTTTATAAAGTGTGGGAGAGTCCAAGGTAATTCCGATAGACTAAATAGTCCTGTTTATTCTAATGTGGTGGTATCTATGAATAGCACATTTCTGGAGTAAATCCTGAGTAGTGTTGCCAGCTGGCTGTGTTGATTGTATGATTTCCAGTCCAGAATTTGGGAAGTATTTTTGGGCTGAGGTGGTGATGAGGAGGTTAATCTGTTTCTCTGTTTTCTATTAGGCTTATTCAACAGCAGTGAGTGCTTTTTGTGAAATCTTGGTGCATTTCTTCAGAGTTTGGTTTCCAGGAGATGCTTGAGTCTGATACTGCTTAAGTGAGGCTTGTATATGGACAGTTCCTCACCTTCAACCCAGTACTATTCTATGCAAGACTATACTGCTGCTCCTAGGTGGGCTTTCAGAGCTGCTTTTGTTTTTCGTTTCAGTGGACTTTTAATTAAAATCACCAAGGAGTCTATTTTATTTTTGCATCTTTTCAATTGTATTTTCCTTTCTCCTTTCCAAATTGGTGAGACTTTGCTTTATGTTCCAAGATCTTTTTACGATCCTTATCCAGTTTTAGTCTTGTGATGACCACATTGCCAGGGCAGATGCCCAGATGAACAGTTGTGCCATTGGCTTTCTTATGCTGTACACGCTCAGTGTAGATGACATACTTCTGTCTACAGACTTGGACCACCTTGCCAATCTGCTGCCCTTTGTAATGGCCCCGGACAACCTGAACTTCATCATCCTTCCAGATGGACACAGAACGAGCATTGTATTTCTGCCTCAATTCCTTGGAAAGCGGAGAAGACATGATCTTACTTTGAATGTGAAATGGTGCATTGAAGTGTCATTTGTCGTTCTTGCTGCGATCCAAGGTCACAAATGGATTGAACTTCATTTTGACTGCTGCTACCTTGGCAGTGTCTGCCCGGAAAGAGAAGTTCTTCAGAGCTACTTCTTAATGCATGTTATTAAGAGTAGCTGCTCCATGTGTTTCTTTGAGAAATACATTCACTTGTTTTTAAAGAGCAGAGGGTAGCAAACTGCAAGGTTCTCACCTACAACTATTTCAGGTTAATATCCTGCTGCAAATTTGGTTAGTCTAAGGTGCTACAGGACTCTTGCTCTTTTCTACCGCTACAGACAGACTTAACACGGCGACCCATCTTGATCTATCTACAGGGGCCCTCGTAAAATAAGGGAATAACTTATACTCTATGTTGTCGAAGGCTTTCATGGCTGGAGTTCATTAGCTGTTGTAGATTTTCCGGGTTGTCCGGCCGTGATCTTGGCATTGTAGGTCCTGACCTACAATGAACCTCCATTGTAGGTCCTGACCTACAAGAACCTTCTCAGGAAAGCTCCTCCATTAGCATGTTCATAGCCTGGGGAACTCCTACAAGATAATGACTCAGCCCTACCCCACCTTCCTGAGTAGAGATAAACTACCTGCCTATCATTTTTCTTCTCACCTTGACACAGAGAGCACTCCATCTTTCTGTGTTTTACCTCTGAGGATGCCAGTCACAGCTGCGGGCGAAACGTCAGGACCTACAATGCCAAGACCACATCCAGACAACCCAGAAAATCTACAACAGCTAATTTATACTCTGTTGAGGAAAAGCAACTAGCTAACAAATGCCTGTAATAATAATGTGTGCTGTCAGGTCACAACAGACTCACGGGGACCTTAGGACCATGGGATGTTCAAGGCAAGAGATGAGCAAAAAAGAAAACACCACTGGCAAAAAATGAACACACAAGCAAATAAGCAAGTATATAATAATCAATTAAGCATAACAGCTAAGCATAACAGCAAATATAATATCGATCAATTGGCCAAAGTGCAATAATAAAGCATAATAGAAACAGAGTCTACAGTATTTCCATATATCTACTCCAGCATAGAAGCAATATCAGAGTCCAAATTGAAGTGCAAGTCATCAAATTTTCTGAGCCATAAAGAGCCGACGCGTAATCCGGATGCCTGTTGCCGTGTTTCGAATAATTCTTATTCAAGCATGGCTGTAATGGGACTGAAAGCAAATTCAAAGCATATACAAATGAGGATGCATACAGAATGTAAATATTTGAAAAATATATACTAGTGAGAATGCATATTGCTTCTATGCTGGAGTAGATAAATGGAAAGACTGTAGACTCTGTTTCTATTTGCTTTATTATTGCACTTTGGCCAATTGATTGATAATATATTTGCTGTTATGCTTAGCTGTTATGCTTAATTGATTATTATATACTTGCTTATTTGCTTGTGTGTTCATTTTTTGCCAGTGGTGTTTTCTTTTTTGCTCATCTCTTGCCTTGAACATCCCATGGTCCTAAGGTCCCCGTGAGTCTGTTGTGACCTGACAGCACACATTATTATTACAGGCATTTGTTAGCTAGTTGCTTTTCCTCAACAGAGTATAAATTAGCTGTTGTAGATTTTCTGGGTTGTCTGGATGTGGTCTTGGCATTGTAGGTCCTGACGTTTCGCCCGCAGCTGTGACTGGCATCCTCAGAGGTAAAACACAGGAAGACGGAGTGCTCTCTGTGTCAAGGTGAGAAGAAAAATGGTAGGCAGGTAGTTTATCTCTACTCAGGAAGGTGGGGTAGGGCTGAGTCATTATCTTGTAGGAGTTCCCCAGGCTAT
>NW_015173140.1:179767-184273 GCF_001447785.1 Gekko japonicus
CCCCCCAAGTTCTAGTTTGCTTCCTCCACTTGCTGGTTGCCACTGCCAGTTATGGCGTACCATTTTGGGTTGCTGTAGCAACTAAAATGTATAGAACAAGAAGAGGCAAAGAAAGCAATTGATGCAATTAGATTGGTGACTGAAAATGTCTGTCAAACATTGGTGTTTGATTTTTGTGACTTCTGTGTGCACTGTCACAGATAAGGTTTTGGGTTTACTTCCCCCCATTTTTTTTTGGAGGTGATTGAAATTCTATTCTGCACACCTAGGGTTCCCCGGGGTTTGCAAAAACTAAATGGTATCTGTGGCGGGATCCCCTTGCATCCTCTTGCTTAGCTGTCTGTGCTGGGATCAGCCCTTGGCTATCCAATTAGCGCTGCCAGGTCCTACCTTCTTCCCGATGGGGGGAATCTTCAGGCCTTGCCGGGATCCTCTACTGCACGTGCAAAGCGCCCATGGCATGATCACGTCCCCTCGAAGTGACATCATCACGTTGCCGATGTCGCATGGCTGCACTCTAGTTTTTGGGCAAAACTCTTTTGGGCTGGCCTGCGGCAGGGAGGAGTCTGCGAAAGCGGGGGAGCCCCCGCCTGGTCCGGGGGGGGGGCCTGGCAACCCTATATCCGATACAAGAATACATACTTTTAAAAAGAAACTGTGCTTGTCACTGATGTGTAATGGAATTCATTTCTGGCACTGAAGTTTCAGTGTCATTTTCTAAGTTGCTTTTTCTCTGCAAGTCTTCACTTCTTCTTCATTAGCCACAATGTGACTTCTTAGGAACTTTTTTTTTTACGAACAACAAAATACAGCAGATATCCTTAAGTGAAATAAAAACCATACCACCCAAATTCTTCTCCTAGTTATAGAAGATGAAGCATATGACTGGGATTCTATCTGAATGATT
Organism: Gekko japonicus; assembly: GCF_001447785.1. NCBI lineage: Eukaryota > Metazoa > Chordata > Lepidosauria > Squamata > Gekkonidae > Gekko > Gekko japonicus. The sequence continues at coordinate 180,675 of NW_015173140.1, forward strand.
GTACACACTCCCTACGCATTGTTGTGAAGGCTGTTAGAAAGATATTAGTAAAAAGGAGGGAGAGCTGCATGAAAGTGAGCATGATAACAAACAGAAATTGAACCTAAAGCAGGTGGCTGAAGGGGAGTCATGTGCACGGCAGTGTACCCTCTAGCTGGGCACATGAGTGGCCGCTCCTTAACACAGGAAGCCCCACTCAGCAGCAGTCTGAAGCCACACAGGGTCTTACATTGCCCATTGCTCATTGCCCATTTTAAGATTATAGTAGCTATGTTCTGCTCAGGATGTAAACTGCTCCACTTAGTAGGGGGGAAAAATATAGAGGGAACATTGGAGCACAGCCTCATGAGCTACAACGAACTCTTTCTCCCTGGTTTTAGTTAATGCCACAGAAAGATCTCTTAGAGAAACTGTATGAAAGCTGCTGCTTGAGACAGAAGAACTGTTGTCCTCAAGGGAGGTTTAAGAACATAAGTCCTGGTAGATCAGACCGTAGGCCAGGCCAGTCAGGCATCCTGTTTCCCGCACTGGCTGTCCAGGTACCTCTGGAAGGCTTACAAATAGAGTATGGGAGCCCAAGCATCTCCCTGCAGCTGCTCCCCCAGCAACTGAACACGAATGTCCTATTCAGCTTACCTTTCATTGTCTTATTGACTTGTTCATTTGAAAGATTTCTGGACAGAGCCTTTTAAGTTCAGGGTGGCATAGTGTCACCCACCCAAAGAGTGGTGTGTGTGGTATAGTAGCGGCAGCAGCTGAAGACTGCATTCTCAAACCCCCCCCCCCCCTTCTTATCAGATAGTACCCATAAATGTAGTTTCGGAGGGTAGCCATCTTGGTCCACAGTAGAACAGCTAGATACAAGCCCAGTAGCACCTTAAACACCAACAAGATATTTGGGCTATAAGCTTTTGAGACTGAAAGCATTCTGACTAAGGAGCTTTGATTTTTCGAAAGCTCATGCCCCTCAAAATCTTCTTGGTCTCTAAGATGCTACTGGACTTGTACCTAGCTTCCCATAACCAATACTTACGAAGAAGAAGAGGAGGAGATTGGATTTAAACCCCGCCCTTCACTACCCGAAGGAGTCTCAGAGTGGCTTACAATCCCTTCCCCTCCCCACAACAGACACCCTGGGAGGGAGAAGGAGCTGAGAGAGCTCTCATGAGAACTGTCCTTGAGAGAAGGAAGGAGAAGGAGCTGAGAGAGCTCTCATGAGAACTGTCCTTGAGAGAACAGCGCTGAAAGAACTTGTGACTGACCCAAGGGCACACCGGCAGCTGCAAGTGGAGGATTGGGGAATCAAACCCTGTTCTCCCAGATTAGAGTCCGTGTTCTTAACCACTACACCAGATGTGCACAAAAGCCAGTAACTAATTTATATAAAGAACCTGCTGTTTGTTTTCCAGGCTGAACTCCTTAAGCCAGCCTCTCTGATACTAGAAGGAGATTCTGCACAGCGCACAGAGTTATGAATACATCCTCTGTCGCCGACTTGTAACTGAACGCCGCGTAAAAGAGCAGCACATGTTCATAGTTCTCACAATGGTGCTTCCACTGAGCAAAGACTTTAATTAGTAGTTTTGAAATCTGAAGAATAGCAGTATGTATCGTACAGATGCACAAGGAGGTAGGAATTACTTTGGAATTATACTAATCTCTGTGATTCAGTGACGGAGTACACATGTACTAAAGCTAATTTGTCTGCCTGCTTTTCTTCGTCCTTCCAGTCCTCGCTACAATAAGCAATGAATAAACGTGGGCTGGAAACAAGTGCAACTTGGCTAATATTTGTAGGCCAGGCTTCTGCCCATAGTTAATTTTTACGACTTTGCCTCAGCCCTCTGTGTTTATAGCTGGGCTGCTGGCATACAGTTACTGTAGCAACACTGTAGAGGCTGACCAGAAAACACACACAAAGAAAACCCACCCACCAACAACGTTGTGAATAGCCTGAAGTGCAGAGATCACGATCAGACCACGTAGAAACACGATGGGAATTTCTACAATGCTGTTGTTGCTGCACAGGGGGTATAGTCATTTTAAAAAGCAAGGGAATATTGCTGTGTGATACACGCTAGGTTATTTGGGCATCTTGGGACCGGCGTTTGACCTGGCCATGTAGTATTGACAGGACTGTGTAGATGTAATGGCTATTCATTGGCAAGCTTTTTTTTTGGCAGTTCTGCACGATCTCTCTATAAACTGGAAAACACACGAAAATAAAAATCACCAAAGGAATCATGTTACGAGTTCTGTCCCGACTCCTCATTGTTTTTATACTGGTATAAAGTCCTTTTATTTGCAGTTCTGTATCCTCATCACCTCTTGCTGTCTTCTGCATGCTCTGTGCAAATGCCTTTTGTTTGCCTCCTTATTTTCTCATCTATTCCTTCTAGGCTTCCATGCTGTGTATATTGCTAGAACAGCTGCCTCTTCCAAGTTATCTTCCTCCTCCTTTAAATGCCTGGGAAAACTGCCTCTGGCCGCTACTGCTTGATTCGTCTCTTGCTGTTGACTACTAGGGATTTGTGGGCTTTGGACCCTTAAAAATTCGGTATTGCCTTGAAACCCCAAATTCCAGTATTGGTATTGTATTGGAATTTGGGTAAAATTCGGGAATCCTGATTCCCGACCTCCTCCATTATACCCTATGGCCTGGGGCTGTTATAGTCAATGACAAATCTTGTAAGGTATATTCAGTGGGCTGGGCAGGAAGGGGATTTGAGGCAGAGGCACCAAATTTGCAGTGTAGCTGCTGGAGCCTCTCCCCAAAAGAGCCCCCAAGTTTCAAAAAGATTGGACCGGGGGGTGCCCCCATCTTCCATTGTTCCCAATGGTAGGGGGGAAAGCAAGGCAGGCATACGACAAGCCCAGCAGATTCTCCCAGAGAATCTCTGCAGTAGAAAGTGAAGTAGAAAACCCAAGCAAACATAAACCCAGAGCTCCTCACAGAGCATATTGTGGAAGAGTCTCTGCTACATTACTTTAGAAGAAGAAGAAGAGATTGGATTTATACCCCGCCCTTCACTTGGAGTCTCAGAGCGGCTTACAAACTCCTTTCCGTTCCCCTCCCCACACAGACACCCTGTGAGGTGGGTGGGGCTGAGAGAACTCTGACAGAAACGGCTCTTTTTCAAGGACAGCTGTGCCAGAGCTTGTGACAGACCCAAGGTCACATCAGCAGGTGCAAGTGGAGGAGTGGGGAATCAAACCGGGTTCTCCCAGATTAGAGTCCGTGCACTTAACCACTACACCAAACTGGCTCTCTTTAAAGGGATAGGATGCAATATGGGATGAAACAATTGGTCTGCATCAAGAGAAATATAGTGTCTAGATCACATGAAGTGTCCAAATCACTTTACTCTGCTCTAGTTAGACCTCACTTGTAGTACTGTGTTCAGAGAGAGGGCAAGAAGGAATGAGCCAGTGCTGGATGACCTTCGTTGTCCCTCCTATATATGTTTCTGTGTTAGTTTCAATTAGAGATGAAATTGGTTAGCAAAATGCCTTGAATTTAGAGTAAGAACCATCTCTGTTGCACTGTGTTACAGCTTTTGAATAAAATCATTGTGTGCTGAGGAGCTGTGAATTTCACT
>NW_015173140.1:184453-191043 GCF_001447785.1 Gekko japonicus
CCCTGACCAAGAGCCCCTTGAAACGATGTTCTCTTACAGCTATAAATACATTATTTGGTTTGGGGTTTTCAGATTCCTGCAAGTAGTACAGTGGCTAGTGTGAATTCGCAGTATGCCTTATGGAAAGCTAATCTATTGAAACAATGATACAGCATTTATATTGCCTTGAGAAGACAATCAAAATCCTCACCACCATAATGATTTTTAAGTATATTTACATTCTAACAATTTCCCCTCCACCTATGGCTACTGCTGCCTCGTGGGTCTTGCCAGCTTTTATTATTGGGAGCGTATTTTAAAGAAGAAGACGAGATTGGATTTATACCCTGCCATTCACTCAGAGTGGCTTACAAACTCCTTTCCCTTCTCCTCCCCACAACAGACACCCTGTGAGGTAGGTGGGGCTGAGAGAGTTCTTTTGAGGACCGCTCTTGAGAGAACAGCTCTGACAGAACTATGGCTTGCCCAAGGTCATCCAACAGCTGCAAGTGGAGGAGTGGGGGATCAAACCCGGTTCTCCCAGATTAGAGTCTGCACACTTGACCACTACACCAAACTGAAAGGGGCTATTGGATATTCAGATCTGAATATATTTGTGCTTTACTTAGAGATAAGTACAGTACAGACGGTTGTAATTGTTTATGGTAGACAGCTACATGTGTTGAACATAAGTTGAGAACAGTCTGCAGGGGTATCAATGGAACCTTGTTTATTGCTAGGATTTCCAACCTTCAGGTGGGACCTGAAGATCTCCTGGAATTACAGCTGATGTCCAGACTACGGAGATTAGTTCCTCTTGGGGATGCCAGCCTCCAGGTGGGACCTGAGGATCCCCTGGAATTATAGCTTATCTCCAGACTACAGAGATCACTTTCCTTGGGAGAAAATGGATGCTTTGGAGGCTGGGGTAAATGGCATTGCAGCCCACTGAGGTCCCTGTCATCCCCAGGCTCCATCCCCAAATCACCAGGAGTTCCCTAATCTGGATCTAGCAACCCTAGTTCCACTGGAGGAAATTGCTGTTTTGGATGGTGGGCTCTATGGTGGTATAACCTATCAAGATCCCTCCTCTAGCCCCACCTTCCGCAGACTCTACCCCCAAATGCCCAGGAATTTCCCAACCTGGGGTATTGTTTATACTAATCTGTAAAGCACATTATACTATTTGTCTTTAATATAATACTTAGCACCATTTTTGTCCGAAGTGCAGCAACATTTTGTAGCAGGCCACAATAAGTGTAGGTTTGAACTTTCCATATTATAGTCAGGGTTATTCTTAGACCTTTTAACTGTTTTACGATCCACTGACTGGAACCATCCGACTATATTCTGTGTCATGTTCCTGAGTAGTTGCCCTATGAATATGGAACGGCTGTCATTGCTGTGGAGGTCCATGAGATCATTTGGAGCTAGTCTCATCCATTATTTGTAAATGCTGCAAATGTGTTAATTTTGTTAAGTGGCTAGTGTCAAGCTGGGATGAAATTTTGATTGGGGGGAGACCCTGCATTTCAGTGTTGTGATATGCATGTTTTCTTTTACATTTGGGACTAGGAGCCTAACCCTTCTTGCTCTGCTTACCAACCCCGTAGCTCACTGCCCTCACAACATTTTATAGGGCCTGTTTTCTTGCACATGCATTTATTTGGTTGGGACTCAAATCAGATTTTAGAACATCCCCTCCTTCATTCTCTCTCAACAACAGCTCTGCGAGATAGGCCAGGCTGAAAGTTTGTGACAGGCTGAAGATCACCCAGCGAGCTTCCATGGTAGAAGTGCGGATTCAGACCTGGGTCGCCCAGGGTGATCGTCCGCCACTCTGTCCACCACTGTGGGCTATCTCATATTTCGTGGGCTAAACAGAAGTGGCCTTTGGCCCCCCCCCCAAGAAGTCTTCTCATTCAATACGTTATGTTTGACAAAATAAAAAAAGAATCTGTTGCGTGAAAGAAATCAGTTAGAATGCCTGCATTTAACCACATGCGGAGTTTGGATGTTAATTAGTTCAAATGTTACACATTTTTAGTATGGAGTATAATAACAGTTCAGTTTAACAATATACTAATTTAGTTAACGATGCAGCCGTTTTACAGCTACACATATATAGTAAAGAAACATTATAACAAATATGTAATTGAATTACAAATATTAAGAAATAACAGTTACTTAAGAAAATGAAAGAGCAATAAAGTTATTTATGGTAGTATAAACATCCTAGGGCCAGGGGCCCTCCCCCATCCTGGTATCTCTTGTTCCCACATCTCCGGCACAGACAACCAAACAACCAGGAATTGCAGTGGTGTCATTCAAACTGCTCTGTTATATATAACAGCCAACTCATGCCATTAACAATGCTTCTGCTTGAATAGTTTTCTTCTGTGTCCAACATAAAGTTGCCTTTGTGCAAAGCGAGGGTTGTGGCTCACTGTCAGAGCATCTGTTTGGCATGTAGAAGGTCCCAGGTTCAGTCCCTGGCATCTCCAGTTAAAAGGATCAGGTAGTAGGTGATGTGAAAGACCTCGGCCCGAGACCCTGGAGAGCTACTCTAGGTCTGAATAGACAATACTGACCTTGATGGAGCAAGGGTCTTATTCAGTGTAAGGCATCCTCACCTGTATGTGTGTTCAAGGGTTTTCTAAATCAAGAGACAGACAGACATATCCTTTTATTGTTATAGATCTAATTCATTTTATAGCCTGCCTTGATCTCCAATGTGGACCCAAAGTGGCTTAAACCTGGCTTTCATTTTATCTTCATAACAACAGCCGTGTTGGGTAGGTTAGGTTGAGAGCGTGTGTCTGTTCCAGGCTCACACAGCAAGAGATAATCTGGGCCAAGATGTTCCAGTTCCCTTCATTTTTGGCACTGACACAGTCTCCAAAAGAAGAAACACCTAGCTGCATTTTCTGATGAGTTATACCAGGCTGTCAAAAGGGGACAGACAGGCACAAGGATGCTTGTATTCTAGATAATGATCGTTTGGGTTGAAAGGCATGCAAAAATTAAACTGTCTTGTGTGGAGCACTCTAATATACTCAGTTGATATAAAAGCCAAATACAACCATACTTACAAGAAAAATAAAATGAATGCCACTGTCTTATTTTGTCACCCCACATTAGCATAGTAAACACTTTAAGTACCTTTTTATTGTAAGTTCTGCACTGTGGAGTATTTCTACAGTTCAAATTTTAGGCAACATGAAAAGTCTCTGTCTGTAAAATTGCTTCTCCTGTCCGTGATATATTTCAGTGAAAATCGTCTGGCACTGAATATCAAAGCGATTGTGGGGGCGAGGGTGCTGTTTGTCAGCTCTGATTGTTGGATACTAAAAATTAATTTGTATGCATGTAATCATTCAAAAATGTATGTCACTGCTGTATCACCAGTTAAGCTGTTTTTTGATTAACAGATTTACTTTGAATGAAGTTACCTTATCCAAGAAGAAAGTTGGAAGTAAATGCAGCGAATAATAGAATTACCTCACTTGCCTATCGAAGCACATAACCTTAGTTTGTTTCATTTCCATTTAGAGATACAGCAGCAGCACTGTTGGCACCGTTTAACATGAAGGATGAATATTTTAGGGGAACAGCAAGTCTTGAACAATATTAGGACTTGCTCTAGTCAAACGCACTTGCCTTAGCATGTCCCCTTCAAATATTTCCCCAGGACAGTGACCAAGCATGACATAAAATCAGTACATTTTTAATGGTTCTCTCTTTTTTGGCTCTTGATAATTTGGTGAAGCTGTCTCGATTAAGTGACCAGGGAACTCTGCAATTGTATGTATTTCATTACGGAAAACAATAAAGAGCTGTCTCGATTAAGCGACCAGGGAACTCTGCAATTGTATGTATGTATTTCATTACGGAAAACAATAAAAACTATGAAGATAGGAATTTAAGACCAGATTTCATTAGCAGGAAATATGTAGTAGGGTCCCCATTACAATGCTCCCTCTAAGCTGTGGAGTCTTGTGAGCAAAAATTCTACTTTGTGAGCTACTGGCATTAAAGTTGTGAGTGAGCGATCTGGCTACTGCATAAATTAGTTTGCTCTGGAGCCATTCTCCCTGAGCCAAGACAAAAATGTGTGAGCCGGAGGCTAAAAAACTGTGAGCTAGCTCACACTAACTCAGCTTAGAGGGAACACTGGTCCCCAACCTTTTTGAGTGTGCCAGCAGCTTTGGAATTCTGACACTAAAGTAGTGAGCACAGTCACAAAATGGCTACCCTAAAATGGCTGCTCCAGGAGGTGGACCCAGCCACGAAATGGCAGCCCCAACTTACCTTCAGTCACACAGTGAAGTTCCCTGTGCTGTGGTGGCAGTGGCTGCCAAAGTGATGTTTTTAGAACTCTACATAGCTAATCAAATCTCCAACGGTCACTCAGAAGCCTTGCATTTGAAAAGCCCCACCTGGCCCTTCCTACTTTCTAAAAACACTTGGCACAAGGAGAAGTGTCAGTGGACACCATGGCTGGAGACTCCTGATATGGTCATGTCAGTCACGGATGAGAGCTCTGAATTTCCGACTTAGGAACATAAGAACAGCCCTGCTGGATCAAACCAATAGTCCATCTAATCCAGCCTCCTGTCTCACACAATGGCCAACCAGTTTCTCTGGAGGGCCAACAACAGGACATGGAGGCCGAGGCCTTCCCCCGATGTTGCTCCCTGGCTCTGAATGTGGAGGTTCCCCTCAGTCACCATGGCTAGTGAGCACCACGGTTGGTGCTCACCATGGTTGGAGACTCCTGATATATAGATTCAGCACATGCACCTCTGCCTTCAAGTACAGTGGATGCAGTTAACAGTATGCTAATTTTCATTCTGAATTATAGCTGTGGGGTGCAAAGGGGCAGGCTATTTTCATCAGGGAAAATGGAAGAAGAAGAATGAGATTGGATTTATACCCCGCCCTTCACTCGGAGTCTCAGAGTGGTTTACAGACTCCTTCCCCTTCCCCTCCCCACAACAGACACCCTGTGAGGTAGGTGGGGCTGAGAGAGCTCTGAGAGAACTGCTCTTTCAAGGACAGCTGTGCCAGAACTATGGCTTGCCCAAGGTCATCCAGCCAGGTGCAAGTGGAGGAGTGCAGAATCAAACCCGGTTCTCCCAGATTAGAGTCCGCGCACTTAACCACTACACCAAAACGACAGGAAGAGAGGTTCGTAGACCTTCTCAGCCTTGCTTCCTCCATCTTCAGGCATCCATCGTGTCTCCCAGGCTGTTTGTTATCTACAGGCAGCCACTGGGAGAGATCACTGGGATTTGGAGTGAGGCGCCGCCAATATTTAGATGATGCACAACTCTTTTTCTCCTTAACAGCTGAGTCGCATGGCTTCTTGGAAATCCTGAACGGGCGCCTGAGGAAGATAATGGTATGCAAACTCAGTCCAGACAAGACTGAGATGCTGTCGATCAGTGACATAGCTACTCAAGAACAGAGGAGTCGGCCTCTCCTGGAAGGGGTCGCACTCCCCCTCAAAGAGCGGGTTTGTGGCTTTGGGGTGCTGCTGGATTCTGGCCTATCGTTGGAGGCGCGGGTGTGTTTTGTAGCACATAGTACCTTGTACCAGCTTTGGTTGGTACACGATCTATACCCATTCCTTGAAAAGTTTGATTTGGTCACAGTAAGTAATCTTTGCTATCATCGCATCCAGATTAGAGCACTATAGTGTACTCTGCTTGAGCTACCTGTGAAAACTGCTCAGAGCTCTCATCGTTTCCAGAATGTGACGATCAGGTTATTTGTCGGGCTGGATGTAAGAATGACATCACCCTTTGTGTTGAAATATTTATATTGATTGACCATCTGCTTCCAGGCACAGCTGGTTTATTACCTATAAGGCCCTAATGGCCTGAGGTCATTGTACTTTTGAAGGGCTTCCTCACTATGATTGCCAAGGTCCAGGTGGGGCCTTGAGATCTCCTGGAATCATAATTTATCTCCAGACTACAAAGATTAGTTCCCCTGGAGAAAATGGGCTCTTTGGATAATGGACTCCATGGCATTATACCCTGCTGAGGTCCCTCCCCTCCCGAAATCCTACCCTCTTCAGGCCCCACCCCCAAAACTCCAGGAGTTTCCCAGCCCTGAGCCAGCAATCTTATGGGCCCTCCTCTTGAACTGTCCAGTCCTCTGCCAGTTAAAATCTTCCTCACGCTCTGTTGCGCTGCCTCCTGTGAGAGGCAGTTTGGTGTAGTGGTTAATCTGGGAGAACTGGGTTTGATTCCCCACTCCTCCACTTGCACCTGGCTGGATGACCTTGGGCAAGCCATGGTTCTGATAAGAGCTGTTCTTGGAAAAGAGCAGTTTCTGTCAAGAGCTCTCTCAGCCCCACCTACCTCACAGGGTGTCTGTTGTAGGGAGGGGAAGGGAAAGGAGTTAGTAAGCCGCTTTGAGACTCCCTCGGGTAGTGAAGGGCGGGGTATAAATCCAATCTCCTCTTCTTCTTCTTCTGCCTCCCAGGGTGTCTGTTGTGGGGAGGGGAAGGGAAAGGAGTTTGTGAGCCGCTCTGAGACTCCTTTGGGTAGTGAAGGGCGGGGTATGAATCCAATCTCTTCTTCTTCTTTTACCTCACAGGG